>NW_019266804.1:527169-538873 GCF_002742605.1 Olea europaea var. sylvestris
CGAGGAAAAAACTCAAGAAAGGAAGGAATGGAAGACCAAGAATTTCAAGTGTTACTCGAAATCGATTTATACCCTTTGTCTAAGGACTAAATTTTTTTACCTTTGTAATTATTATACATGTACCATTAAAAGAATACTTCCGTAAACAAATAAAACATAATATTTTCTAAATGTGCGAGGATTTAAAATTAGTTTTTGAAAAATACAATAAACATTATTACGATCTTTAACTACTTAAATTATTCTTTATTTTTCAACCACGCAACCACAATCCATCTTCGATTCCCTCAAACCGATTTTTAGTTACCGATAAAATATTTAACATATAGATCTGAGACATAAATCTTAGTAAATGAGTGATAATGAATTGTATCTCAAATTTAAATACAAAAAGTCATAATATATGGAGACAACCAAACTTCGTGTCTAAAATTCTCATGTGCAGTGCTACTAAACTCCGGTCCTTTGAACTTACACATATTGAACCCTTATCATAATCATAACTTGGATTTTCGTATCTTCATATCATAGCATAAATTTTCGTAATTTAAATGATGAAAGAACAATTCATACTGCTCCACTTACTATCATATGGAAGAAGATAAATATAAATAAAACAAATTGCTTTGTTAGACTTTCACTCCAAAATTCCTTGGACATCGTGCGTGCTAAACTTTTTAATGCAAAATATGTAGAAGATGATTTGAGAGGAAAAGAGATATAAAGTACAACATAAGTTGTGTGTGAGTGTACGTAATGTGAGGGAAATATAAATATGGGTTTCTAAGGTTTGACCCCTCTACTTGTTTTTGGTACTAGCATTCATTTCTTTATGAAAGCTATATGTTTTTCCATATAAAATGTAATCAATCCTCAGCTAATTATCCAATTAAGCCCCCGTTTGACCCCATTACCTGAAAATGAAAATGGGGAGAATAGTATTTTTTAGAAAAATGAGTGGTTGAAAAAAAAGGAAAAGTTTCGATTTACGTGTAATATTATTTCATGGAAGATGTGTTGTTGAAAATAGGATAAAGAAAAATGGAATGTAGTGTAATTGAATTTAATGGGGATCAAATGGGGGCTAAATTATATAATTGCTACTACTAAGACCCCCACATAATTAAAACATTTGATTTAATTATACCAAATTAAATAATTTATCATACCATATAAAATGTGAGATTGCTAATTACATAAATAATGTTTCTGATTTTCAATAGATGAAGGTTTTTCTAATTATAATAATTGACCAGTTAATTTAATTGGCATGCAATATTTATGTCAAATCATGCTATCACATTTAATCAAAGTAGAAATTAAGTTACCTTCCATAATCTAAATATGGCAATCCCATAATCTTTTCCTTGAATAAACATGATAACTCTATGATCATTTCTTTACCAAAATTTGAAATTCAAAAAGTGCACATTGGGTCCTTCAACTATGGAAAGTCATCAATTTGGTCTCTGAACTTTCAAAATTTTACACTAAGGTCTCAAATTCAAGATTAACGACTATTAGGACCTTTCAGGGTGTAATCTACCTCTCTTAAATTAAATTTTCCTCCTCAAAAGCTACCTCAATTATTGTCCGCAAAATGTTGTGGATACTTAGATCGCATTTCCTCCTCGCGTTCCCAAGTGGCCTCCTTTGTTGAGTGATGTGGCAATAAACACTTTAACCAGTGGTATCTCTTTGCAGCCAAGTTTTTGTACCTCTGACCTATGATGCATATTGGTGCTTCTTCCAAACTGGTATGCAACATATCTAATCTGCTTTAAAATTTCGAAAGGACCAATGTATCTAGGTCTAATTTTACCCCTCTTACCAAATCGTAGAATGCCTTCATCGGTGTATCCTTTAAAAGTACTTTATCTCCTATCGCAAATTCTAATTTCTCTCTTTTTATCTTCATAAATTTTTGGTCTATTTTGGGCTTTCTTCATGCTAACTTTAATCTTTCCAATTTCTCATATTATCTGCTTGATGATTTCTAGGCTTGGGATCTTACATTCGCCAACCTCAACCCAATAAATAAGTGATCTACATTTCCTCCCATCTAAAGCCTCCCTCATATGGTGCCATGCCAATAAGGCATGATAACTACTGTTGTACGCAAACTTAATTAAAGGCATTTCTTTTGGTCCACCAAGCTCTAGGGCACACAATCGCATCATATCCTCTAATGTTTGGATTGTCTGTTCAGACTATCCTTCAACCCGAGGATGAAAAGCTGTTCTAAAGTTCAATTTAGTTCCTATAGCCCAACATAAATTCTTTCAAAATTTTGATGTCAACATTAGGTCCCTATCATATACAATTGAAACTGGGGCACCATGAAACCTCACTACTCTTTAAACGGTCATCAATCACCCAAATAGCCTCATGTCCTTTTACTGGATTTGCATTTTATTCAAATCACTAGGAAATACATCTTAGAACTCTTGTACCACCTTTATATCACTCATCCACTACAACCTTCTGATTTCAAGAGTTTCTTAGACTTCAATACTAAAATGATACGAGGTAGTGTTTTTGTCTTAATTACTGAAAGACGACATTCCATTTCTTCAGTGCTTAAATACCACTTCTCTTTCAAAACATAGTATAGTTGCCTGATTATTAGACGCCAGTCCATTCCCAAAATTACATTGAACTTCTGCATGTTCAAGACATATAAGTTTGCTTCTAAGGATTTATCATCAATCTTCATCTTAGACACTATAGTGTTTGTACCTAACACTTCTCCTGAGGGCATAACAACTTCTAAGGTAGTACTTATATGTTTACTAGAATCAATCAAAGTAGGGGTTCGAAATATAAAAATGTTACCCGCTAAGGGCACGTACACGGGCTTGGCCTTTAGGGGGATTCCCAGGTTTCAATTGTTGTTACCTTTGCTTTTGTCCCTTGGGGCATGTTTTTGCCATATGGTCCACTTCACAACAATTGAAACATGCACCTATCCCCTCATACTCAATTAAAGACATCGAGCCTGAACTAAGTTGATGGACTCTCTCTCTTTCTGATTGCGAATACTTGTGGGATAGTACTTCTTCAGGAATCGTTCTTTGAATTCATTCCATATCTAGATATGTCCACAAGCCCTTGACCTTGAGCTTGAGTCCCACCAATGTATAGCATCTTTCTTAAACATAAAGTTGCATAGATAACCTTCCTACTATCAGAGTAGTCATGAGATTAAAAAAAAATTCTTCATATTCCAGCCAGCCAATCCTCTCCTTCCAATGAGTCGATACCACCTTCGAAGGTTTGGGGATGTTATTTCCTAAAAATTTCTACGGCAATCGCAGCAGTATTCCTATTGTCCTCTGTCACTGTTGGTGCTTGATACTAAGGTGACGATGATTGTGATGGTGTTTGTAGGGGTGGTGTTTGCTGCAACACTGTCGCTTGGATGGTAGAAATTGCTGGGCAAACAATTGGTCAACATCACAAGGTTGGGGTTGTTGAGGTTATTCACCGTTGTTATTTGCTCTCCTACCTTGTAACCATAGCCTTAATAAACTATAATAAAAAATGAGGAACTTTTATTTTTATTTTTTTTTTTTTGGTTAAAAAAAAATTTTGTACCAAAATTTTTTTTTTTTTTTTTAAAAAAATTTTTAAAAAAAAAAATTTTTTTAAATGTGAATTTTTTAATTTTTTTTTTTTTTTTTTTTGGGAAATAGAAGTTTTGTAAGATGGTAGTTTCTCAAATTAAGTTAAGGAATTAAGGAATGACGCTTACGAGAATTCTAGAATCTACAGGTCAAAATGAAAGCATTCCATGATAAAAATGTCTTGAGAAAAGCTTTTGAACCAAATCAAAAAAAAGTACACTTGTATGATTCTAGACTTCACAAGAACTGAGTAAAACTTCACTCTAGGTGGATTGGCCCCCTTTATGGTGAAACGAGCTTTTGAAAATGGGACAATTGAAATTTAAGACACTAATGATGGTATAGTATTCAAAGTGAATGGACAGCGCCTCAAGATAGTCTATGGGCAGTAGGTGCCGCCAGTGGAAGAAATTCCTCTTGTAGACTCGATTTACTACCCTTGACATCAACTAAGTAGCCTTTTATTTTGATTTGTTGTACTAGTTTTAAGATTTTTCTTTAGGTATTTCTTTCATTTTTTAGGTTTATTTTCATTTCCTGCTTTACCCTTTCAATTGAGCACTTTGAGGTTAACCACATTTCAGCTTTATGCGATTCACACAGTATTCAAGTGATATCCTTCTTTTTACTTGGCAGACATGTTTTTACATTAAGGACAATGTAAGAGTTGGTTGGGGGAGAATTAATTTGGATTCTGTTGTACATTGCACAATGAATTACATAAACATCACAAAATTTTGTTGAGATTGGTTTTTGAGAAAACAATTGTTTAAGGGTGTGTTTGAGCCCAATTATTTGGCATTATAATGAGATGAATAATATTTTTTTTTTGAAAAATGAGTGGTTGAAAATCTTTTGATTTATGTGTAATATTATTTTATTGAAGATTGTGTGGTTAAAAGTAGGAGAGAGAAAATTTTAATTTAATGTGATGAGAAATAATGGGGCTCAAATGGGTGCTAAGTCTCTGATTTGCTGCATGATTATGTTCTTGAATGACAAAATATGCTGTAAGAGTTAATTTTGTTTATGAAAATCTAGATGTCAAGACACTTGCTGAATTCCTTTTGTGTACACAAGTCTTGTGGTAATATGGTAGTTTGACACATCTAACTAGAAGAGTCTCTTGCTAAAGTTTTAATGTGAGAGAATTTGTGAAAATTGAGAGCTGCCACATACTAAAAAAATGGTAATAAGCGTTCATTGATTCCTTGAACTGGAACCTTCTTTTGAGAATTACATTATAGTCTGTCGTAAGATAGTGGATTATAGTTGGGATATGATGGTGGTCAATTTAAGATTTAATTTGTGCCGTTCAAACCATTTTCTTTTTATGATTATAACCACTTTTGAGTCAATACATATACATTATCCATACCTCCTCACATTGAAAAATAGCCTATAAACATAATTTTTAACTTTTATGCTTCTAAGTGTATAGTAGGTTTTAAACGTTCGTTTGAGAAAAACCATAACGAAGAAAGGACGGAAGTTGATAAGTACTTAAGTGAAGTGGTAAAACATAAAAGAGAAGAAATAGAAGAAAAGGTGGAATTTTTTTAAAAATGACGAAAAAAATGAAAAGACAAAAAAAATGAAAAGAGAGAAAATGAGAAAAAGGAAGAAAGGAAAAAAAAGGATTGATGTTGGGAATTGAAAAGTTGAAGAATGCATTGAGTAAAGGATGTGGTCTATTGAAATGCTTGATGAGATGCCTAGCTAGGTAATTAGAAGTTCTTGAATCCTTAAGGCTTTTCATATAGCCCAACTTAGCCCTCATTAAAACCTTTTGCATTGGTTGTTTTAATCCCAAATAGTGTTGTGGTAATAAGTTGATGAATTCTCAATTGATAGTTTGCCTATTGCATTTCTGTGCTTTTCATCAAGTTATGGTACAATTTAGTTTGTTTTTATTCATCTAACACATTATGATATATTTTGACAAGTTTTAATACATATTGAACATTTCTATAGTTCAATACACATTTCACATTTTGGTTCATTTTGACACGTTTTGTTTCATTTTGGTGCTTTTTGGTAATTTTAGGCACACTTTGGTACAGCTCGTGCAATTTCGTGCTTTTGGGTGTAGCTTGATATATTTTGTGCCTTCAATTATACATTCTGTACATTTTTGCTCAGCTTGTATATTTTTACGATTGGGTTCTTTTCACGTGTTTATGAAAATTTTGGAGCATTTTTGTTCGTTTTACTTGGTGCAGTTAGGTACATTTTGAAACATTTCACATATTTTGCAGGGGTTATTTTATCTTGCACTTGTTACACTTTTCAAATATATAGATATTTAAATATATGAGCATTTTGGCACATTTTACCTATGTTCGTACATTTTAGTGCATTTTACATATGTTAACATTTTAGTACATTTCAATATGTTCATGCATTTTGATACAGTCTTCCTCCTTTTGGTACCTATACACTTCGCACAATTTAGTACATCTCGAAGCATTTTAGTACATTTCATGAATTGTTTATTACATTTTGGCTTCTTTTGATAAATTTAGTATATTATCGCACATTTTGGCACATTTTGGGATATATTGCGTGTTTTAGTTAAAATTTGACTTTTTGGTTCATTTCGCATATTGTTCTCCATTTTTGCTCGCTCGGTAAATTTCAAGTATTTTGGTACCTTTCCGTGTTTTGGTATGTTCAGGCATGTGGGTGTATTTTAGCGCATTCCATGTAATATACTGGAGTGATTTAGTAAATCTTAGTACATTTTGATAAAATATTGGAACGTTTTGGTATATTTTGCTAATTTTGGTACAATCTGACACATTTCCCACATTTTGTGCATTGCAGTAATTTTTAACATATTTGGGTTCATTTGCGCATTTTTTTACCTTTTGGTGCGTTTTATTACATTTTTTGCAGTTTCCTGGATTTTACTCGTTTCGGTACATTTTAACGGCTTCTTGTTCTTTTAATGCATTTTTGTATATTTTGGTGAGTTTTAGTACATTTTGTAAATTTTCAAAGAATTAGGTTCGTTTTAATATATTTGATGTGCTTTGTACATTTCTTGTGCTTTGGTACATTTATACTTTGGTGCATCTGTTCATCTTAGTACATATTGGTGCTTTTTTTAGCTCCTGTTTGATCCCCATTAAATTAAATTACATTACGTTCTATTTTTCTCTTTCCTATTTTCAACCACACAATTTTCCATAAAATAGTATTACACGTAAATCGAGAATTTTTCCTTCTTTTTCAACCACTAATTTTTTAAAAAAATACTATTCCCCCCGTTTTCATTTTCAAGTAATGAGAATCAAACAGGGGCTTAACATTTTGGTACATTACTCACATGGTGTTTTAGTGCTTTTCGTGTGTGTATATATATATACATTTCATGCATTTTGGTACACAATACACGTTTACTTGCACTTCAACATTTCGTGTATATTGGACTAACCCTTTTGCTTGTTTAAGTCTTTTTTTTTTTTTTTGTAAATACTTAAGCATTGGGTACATTTTACTTATTTTCGTACATTTCAGCATATTTTGGCACGGACATATAGAGCGATCTGTAGTTTTTGCATATTTTTATTTTCGTTCCTATTCCACATGTTGGTACAATTTGCATATTTCAATACATTTTAACTCATCATAGTACATTTTAGCATATGCACACATTTTGCTAATTTTGGAACATTTGAGTAGGTTTGTTGAATTTTATACATATGTCTTTTGATATGTTTCGTGCATTATGGTACAATTCACTGCATTCCAATAAGTTTCGTGTGTTTTATAATATTGGAAGTTTTTGTACCTTCCACGCATTTTTGAACATCTCGGCATTTGGTAAACTTGCATTTTGGTACATTTTGTGCATTGGATCCTTTATTAGAGCATTTTGGTTTGTTTTGGTACATGATGAGTATCACGCAGAGCCAACTAGCAAGGATTCTTTACATGTTCCGAATAAGCTGCTAGCGAGGACAATTAGCAGATTAAGGAAGATAGTACCATGTGAGTGCAACAAAGTATACAAACTGCGCATACCGTCAGAGACATGGAAGGGAATCGTTACCTAGTTTGATTTGGATTTTAATTGTTAACTTCATCTATTTCCTTTTTTGAGTAATTTATGTTTTATTATTATTATTATTATTATTATTATTATTATTATTTTGCCTATACAAGGCATCTTTATTGTATAAATATTTAACATTGAATATTATTTAGTAATTAAACTAATAATTCACTTTTCTTCTTATCCTTCATCGAACTATCAAGAACTCGTAAAAACTTTTCATCTTTGTGGCATTCAATCCTAAATTCTTGGTTCTTGATTCAAGAAATTATTGAATCGAGGTTCTTTGACGTGGTTTTAGCTTTCTTGGAGTGCTTATAACAAATTCTGTTGTGGTTTTCAAGTTTCATCCTTCAAGGTAACACGTCATAGAGTATCAGAACTTGGCTATGAAATTAGGCTTTTTTTTTCTCTTTTGCATCATATTTATTGTTGCTTCTCTTTCTTTTGATTTATTTTCATCTTCCTTTTATTTTCAGTTGCCTTTCCACTTCATAGCCATGAGCACCATGTTCTCTACTTCCACGTAATGCTATAACTTACCCAATTATAAGAAAAACAGAATTATAATTAAAATAGAGTGTAATAAGTTCTAATTGAGGTTATGTTGTTTCCTTATTTTGATTAGTTTAATAAGGTTAGGGACCAAAGATTTAAAAAAAAAAAAAAACAAAAAAAAAAGGATGACAAACTATATATATAATATACACAGGAACATATTTCATTAATTGGTAAATAAACAAAATCATTTAAATTGGTAAATAAAAAATCGTTAAATTGCAAACACACACACCCGTTCAGTCTTCAATGCACTTGAAATTGGGAATGCAACCTACAAATTAACCAATTAATCCATTTTATATTCTCTTTAAATGAGAAGTGATGAATGCCACCGTTTTTTACTTTTAAATTGTCATATGTGGGTAATTTATACATAAAATATATACACATAAACATAACTGCGCACCCTTTTCAATTCTTTTAATTTCTAAGGCAGGAAACATTTCCAATAAAAAGAAACATGTAATTCTTCAATTATTCAATAAAAGCCTGCAAACTTTTTATTTTCAAGGGCCAATTGGAATTCACATTTTCATTTTTCCACCAAGACAATTATATCCTCTCCATTGTATGCTTTGTCACTTTGTAAACAAGAAAAAGCTCCCAAATTAAGAAAAAGAAAAGAAAAGAAAAGACAGGAGGATTTCATTTTTAGCATTGGTTGCATTCAGGATGCCATATGTCCAACTTCATCAATTCAGAAGCATCAAACGAACGTAGGCAAAGGTGCAAGTGTTATTTCATTTCCAAATTATGACTTTTCGTAAATGTTTGAATGAAATGGTACCACCAGTATGGTGCTTCAGCACTACAATAGTTGAATGATCACTCTCTGGCTCTACGTGTTATGGTAATGCTATAGAAATTGGATTTTACCGAAAATCCATCTACGTATGATTATATGAATCTATGGTTGAAATTTTCTATTTTGAGAATGAAATGCACTGATGATATCTATTAAGTTTCAAACTCATGGGTTAATTTATTTCCTATTGGTTGAATGGATTTCCTTGGGGCGTGAATCATCATAAAGGATGATGTGACATGCCATGGAGAAAGTTGGTGACTTGAAAGTTTTAGTTAAAACATGAAATGTTATTATTATTATTATTATTATTATTATTATTATTATTATTATTATTATTATTTTATTTCTATGGATGTCATACGTAGAACTCTTCTAAGAATATTTCTTTATGAATAAATTATGTGTGAAAGTAGATGTGTCATAGAAATAAATTTACAAATCACCATTTACAAACAAATGTTAGTGATTTAAAGTTTTGTCGTCTCTTCAAAAATTTCAGTTTCTGCCTCGTCTTTAAAAATTGATAACTCTTTCGTTATTTGGTATTTTGCCTCCGTTTGGCCCCCATTAATTTTCATTCCATTACATTTTATTTTTCTTTCTCCTATTTTTAACCACACAATTTTTCATAAAATAATATTATAGAGTTGAGGTACTACCAATAAGCAATGTTTTAAAACCCGGACCAGGCATCGACCCGGAAATGTAAAAGGGTCAAGGGTTAAAAGGCCAAACCGAAATCAAACCGGGGTTGAACCGGAAGCTAAAAATGATAAATAAATATATTTTTCAAACAAAAAAAAAATAATGATAGTACAATATTGTTAATTGAAATATTTGAAGAGTTTTCTAATTTCATTAATTAAAATAAGATAGAAAATTAATTAATTAACTCAATAAAATAAAGTAATAATAAAAAGTTAATGACTACATTATAAAAAAAAATTTGAAACGAGATTTGTGTACAGCCGATGCCAAAGGCATTGCTGCTTGGTTTATCCCACATCGAAATCACACTAAAATGTTAATGAAAATTGAGTTTACAATTGGGTTTCGCTTGTCCCACATCGAAGCAGGTCAAAAAACAATTGAAAAGTCATTCTATAAAACTGATGAGTTAGCAAACATTGCAACAAGCATGCTTTAGAGACTTTTTACCCACCAAGCTGATAGGCTGAGGGGGTGGAAAAATTATAAATTTTTAACATTCAGTGCATTTCCTAAATCGGATCCAAGTCTTCTGGTTAGTGGGTTAATTACCCAATTGATCGGTTTTTTGCCAGTTTCAAATTAAGTGGGTTTTGTGATTAAACCGAACCGAATTTTTCAATGGCTCACATTTTTTTTTGCCAAAATATTCTTCTTTTTAATTTGAAGTCAAAGTTTATCATCATCTAAGCTACATCTTTCATAAACAAGTAAATAAATCCAATGAAGTTAAAGGATTAAAACCATTCACAATTTCAAATTCAGATTAATAGTAGAATGCACGTGTTATATGCAGACTATATAATTGGGTAAATAGTCCTCCCAACTTTTGAAATGTTTAATAATTATAGTGTGGAAAGTTGAGTTAGTGTTCTAACTACCTCAGTTTGTCTATGTATTTGTGATTGGCGTAATAGAAAATAAAAGCTTAGTATCCAACTTACTCCATAAAAGCCTTGAAAAATGGTTAAGGAACTAACATCCCTCTTAGGCCTCTGTTTGGTAGGAATTAAAATTAAATTTTTATTAGATTTTGATAGAAGTTTTTGAAATGTGTGGTTGAGAAGTTGTGGAATCCATGAAAAATATGGTTAACAATGATTGTTTGACATTAACTTAGATTAAAATCTAATTTAAATCAACACCAAGCAGGGCCCTGTACAATACTCTTAGGTATACCATGGATTCACACTCTCTCTCTCAAAAGAATGAATCAACTATATTTGTGGCATCTATTTGGAATGAAATATGCCATCTTTCTAAATCTATCCGCCACTATGAATATAGAATCTCTTACTCTTGGTAGCCCCAACACAGTCCATAAACACATCAACCTATGACTCACCAAGAATGGATATGTATACAGCCATTAGTAAAACCTTAGATTTGGCCTTTTTACAAGTAATGCGTCTACCATAAATGCGATTAATATCTTTTTTCATCCAAGGCCGATAAAAGTGCATGAGCATTTCTAAAATTTCCATAACACCGAAGTGCCCCATCAAACCACCATCATGTTTTTCACGTACTAACAATTCATGCATGGAGCACTTAGGCACATATAATCTTTTTTTTCCTAAACATGTAATCACATGTATATAAAATTTATCTACAACACCTATATACATGATATATGTTAGAATAATTTCAATCATTTGCATACATATTATTGATAACCCAAGAATAGCTAACCTAAACAGGATAAATTGGTTATTGAAAACTATTTTAAAAAATAAGTCTAAATTTAAACAAATTCAACAACAAATAAGTCAATCAAACAAATCTGCACAAATACGAAAGTTCTAAAGTAAAAGAGAAGAGAATGTGCAAATGATTTAATTATGGAAGTATGATCCCAACCAATGAGCAAGACCTTTTTCACTATATTGATTGACAATAGTACAATCCAACCTTTTACAAAAATTTTAATGACTTGTTAAC
>NW_019266804.1:543174-548121 GCF_002742605.1 Olea europaea var. sylvestris
CTTATTTAATTAATAAATAAGGAATAACAATACAAATCCGCAAATAAAAATTTAAAATCTCTTTTTTTTTTACTTACGAATTTGTCCTTTTGAGAAATGACATGTGCAAATCTAGTCTTATTCATTTATAATACAAAAATAAATTTTAATTTTTGGTTCCAATCTTTGGGAAATATTATATTCCATCCTATCTCAAATAATTTATTTTTCCTTTTTAGAAAACATGCCTGCCTTTTGAACTTCCTTCAGCTTACTTTTTTAAGGCATATCAGACTAGCATAGGGCTTTTCATTTCCTATGTAGGCCAAGCATAAGTCTCGTCTATGGGTTAGGCTTATGGTATCAAATCTACATAAAAGAAAAATATAAGCCTAATTTTTTTTTTTTTTTTTAGCTTCTATTTTCTTTATCCCTTAAAGAAAATTTAGTCCTCGAAATTTACCTTATGGTTGGACAAAGAGTGTCAGATATTTTTGTTTTGACTTCTTCTTCTCTTTTCCAAGTAGTTTCTTCTACTCCATGATTACTCAATTTACTTTGATTAGTTGAATCTCTTTGTTTCATAATTTATGTACTTTCGATCTAGTATAATTGGTCATAATATAAATCTTTTTGTACTTGCAGATAATGTTAATTGACCACGTAATTAGGATCGTGCACATACTTCCTAATCATCGATATATGAAACACGTTGTAAACTGCCGAGAGTTAGGATGACAAGCCAATCGATAAGCCACATGTCCAACCATATCAAGTATTTCAAAAAGTCCGATATAATGAGGTCAGAGTTTAACTTTCTTGCTGAACCTAAGTACACCTTTTATTGGTGCCACATTTAGAAAGACTTTATCACCAACTTGAAATTCTAAGTCTTTCCTTCTAGTATCTACATAGCTCTTTTATCCATCTTGAGCTACCTTTATCCTAGTACGGATATTATCAACAACTTCAACTATCCTTTCAATGATCTTTGTCACAAAACTCTATTTTCTCTGACTTCATCCCAATGAAAATGTGACTTGCATATTGTATCATAGAGAGTTTCATACGATGCCATTCCAATAGATGCCTGAAAATAAAATTATATGTAAATTCCACCAAATGTAGATACACTTGCTAGTTTGTCTCCTAAATTTGGAGCATAGGCCCTTAGAATATTTTCCAAAATTTGAACGGTCCTTTTCAGATTGACAATTGGATTGAGGATGATACGCCGTACCAAAATTCAATTTCGTTCCCATAGTTCCTTGTAAGCTCTTCCAAAAAAATCTTTGATCTCTATCAAACACAATGGAGATGTGGACACGATGCAATCTTACGATCTCTGTAATTACAACAATGTCAACTGATCTAAACTGAATATAATTTTACCAAAAGAAAATGAGCTGACTTTGTTAGACGATCCACTATTGCTCATATAGCATTATGTCCTCTGTCGTAGTTTTTATAAGTCCTACCACAAAGTCCATTGAGATATTCTCACACTTTCATCAAACAGTACATAAGTTGGTTTATCAGATATCTATCAATAAAATATCTGCTATTATGTTTGAGTTCTCCTTTGTATCCTTCTGAGTCAGTTTAAAAACTCATGCTCTCCCATTTTTGTTCTGATTACTGTTACCATGATTCTTCTAAAATATGGGGTAATTCGTAGCAATATGTTCTGGCTTACTACACTGAAAAATAGGAATTTTTCCTATACAAGCATTCACCACAATGAGGTTTACCCCACTTAGGCACGACGCTTATGCAGCTTCTATGACCTTACTAACAATAGATCTGATCTTCGCTTTCTTATTTTGTCATTTGCCTTTTCCTTTGTCTTGACTATTCTACTTCCTCTTTCCAATTTGCCCTTTTATTCTACTGGTTGTACAATTGATTGTGTTGCTTTGTTTAATGCCTTCTGATATCAATCATAGTCTAATGGATATAGGCATTGCAAAAATCCTCAAAGTAGAATTCCTTAGGTTCACGCTCCAAAATTTGAGATATCGTATTTCTTATATAAGTTTCCTGATACGTTTCTCGCAAGCTGCAAGAGTTTCTAGCAGATAACCTATTGCCTATCCATCACTAATCTTGTAACCCGCATTCTTTGCTTCTAGCCAATCACTAACACACCTTGTATGTGATTGTCAAGTTCTAAAGATTCATCTACCTCAAAATCAAGGTAAGCTTGAACGTCTATCTCTTGTTGATTATCCTAGCATTTTATCTTCCCCTCGCCATCCGTCATTCACTACTTTAATTTCTAGCCCAGTTACTTTCGTTTAAACAACACATTTTCTTTTTCAAATTACATTTATCTTTGCATATAACATATAAATAAAGAAAATGAAAAATGTACCGCAATCTTTTTCATAATGAGAATTTTAACTTTGCTTATTTAAACATACCTAGGTCGTAGAATGAGATAGAGATGCCATAGCCCTAAATATTTCATTCTCTCATTTTAATTTCCAACTTCTTTGTTAAACTTCTTCTTCTTCTTCTTCTTCTTTTTTAATAAAAGTATGACAAGTCTACAGAATCGATAAACTCATGCTCTGATACTTTACTGCAAACTGGTCCATATGGACCAAAATGTTACTAAAACAATTGGCTTCCTTCAACAACATATAAGGTACTAAAATATTTTCAAAATCTTCAGCGACTAGTTTGGAAGATAAACTAGAGAAATTTATTTAAAATGATATATAAATTCTTATAGATATTGGATTGACAATATTTTAAGTTTGTTCAATTTACCAATTCATTCACATAGTTATCAATCTCGAAATTCATATCCAAAAATTGGCTTCTTTTTGACAACATACAAGGCACTAAAATATTTCTCCAAATCCTATAGCAATTCAGTTTGGAAGATAAACCTGCAGTTTACTTAAAATAACATACAAAATTCTATAGACATCGGATTGACTAGATTTCAAGTTTATTCAGTAGCTACCCATGAGGCTATCAAACCCAATTGGTCTTGTTCGAAAATTCCATGTAATGATTGAGTTACGAATTTTTAAAATCAAGGACAAAGACTGAAAATTCTAAAATCAGCAACACTAAACCTTATCGCTTACATTTTTTGACATGAACAGTAACTTGTCTGTTAATGTCTATAAAACATAACTACTTTTGAACATAAATAATTCATAGAAACTTTCTTAGAATAGTGTCACGAATTATGTTCATAGAAATCTATTTATTTAAAGAAAAGTACATAAACATTTCATAATCATAACAAAACATCAAGTCACCTGTTTCTCAATAGCACGTTGCATCTTCATCTACATCCACGCGCAAGCAAATCAAATCAACTTGTAGGAAGGGATTAACTCATGAGTTAGAATTTCAATAGATATTATTGGACCATTTCGTTATCAAAATTAGAAAATTCGAATTATAGATTCATACTATCGCACTTACATGGATTTTCGGCAAAATCCAATTTCTATAGAGTTATCATTACACATAGAACGAAAGAATTATCATTTAAACTATAGTGTCGTAAAAAACCCTTTCTCCTTTACAGTCTTGCTACCCTTAACCATAAATTGACATAAAAGATGCTTTTGAGAGAAAATAAGAGTACATTCGAATTTGTGAAGAGGTGTAGTGAAAAAGTGAATTTCCTCTTCTCGTAACCTCCCTCTTTAGTGAAAAACTAAATGGAGGAGTTATATTATGATTAATCTTGTTAAATTTAGTATTTAACTAAGAATTTAAAAAGTTTTAAGCCAATAAAAAAACAATTTGTATAAAAAAATTTATAAAACATTTACATAATGAAAAAAAAAAAAAGGAAAATGAACTAATTATATGTTTTCTAACCTATCTTTATGAATTTCCGCTAGTATAAAACAATTATCACATAATGCGCAAAATGACTTCTTAATGGTGATTTGAACCTAAGTTGCCTATATGAAATACCATGCAGATGAACATTGAGGCAACTTGGTTATTCATTACATTGAGGTAAGAAGTTTTCATAGTTTGGCTAGCTTGTATAGGTATTTTGTTAAAGATTTTAGCACGCTTGCACACAACTCACTAGCATTGTGAAAAAAAGAGTGTAGAATTCCATTAAGGTATCAACAAGAACAAGCATTTAATACTATTAAGGAATATGTTGTATTCTAGCATACATTCTATCATGAAACTTCATGATTTCATGAGCGTCATTACATATTGCATCATCAGTTTGTGTAAGCGATTTCATTATGTGAGCTTTAAGTGAAATATCTTGATTCTATGATTTCATTCTACTTTGATTGAGGCATGATCATCTTTGTGATTTTGATGATATCTACTAATCTGCCCACCTTGTTCATATTAAATATTGATAATCAATAAACAAAAATGTATAGTTACCAACCCAGAGATTACAATTTTAGTTTCTTTGTCATTTTTGCCTATGTAAATATATATATGTGTAAACATTTTATTTCGTCCTAAATCAACCTAATTCTCTTTCTACAATAAGAATAAATTAAGTATGTAATCCAAGACACCCTTAATAAAGTTGTAATCAAGATACGTGAGCATATAGATATGGATTATTTGTTACCTTATTCAAAAAAACTATAATCTGAAAATTGGTAACATTTGGAGTTTAAAATAAAAGCTAATTTTTACTAACTTCTCTTAGTATTTATTGATTGAGAAATAGTTTTTGGAAAACTACTTTCAAGTTTCCATATCTTTTAGCCTACCATTGGCACAGATGCAAGTTTACCATGCTCATTAATGAAAATCCAAACTCTGTTGCAGCAAAAATCTTCAAGTACAGCAGCCTTTACGAATAATCAAGCAGTCATCTATTGATTGTCATTCTCAATAATTCTCTCAGCTCGTTTTCCTTCCATAACAAGTGTGTTTGTCCACAAGGTTTTGTAGACTGTAAAAAATAATGTGAAAAATTAAACAAGGAGTTCACAAAATTATAAA
>NW_019266805.1:0-6695 GCF_002742605.1 Olea europaea var. sylvestris
GACGAAATTGCCCCTGGCGCGGTTTTTGTTTCCGATCAACCAGTCAAATTTTAGCCCATTCCGACACAGTCGAGAAAAATGACAAAATTGCCCCGACGCGATTCTTATTTCCGATCAACCTGCCAAATTTCAGCCCATTCCGACACAGTCGAGAAAACTGACGAAATTGCCCACGGCGCGGTTTTTGTTTCCGATCAACCAGTCAAATTTTAACCCATTCCGACACAGTCGCGAAAAATGATGAAATTGCCCCCGACGCGATTTTTGTATCCGATCAACCAGTCAAATTTTAACCTATTTCGACATCGTCACGAAAAATGACAAAATTGCCCACGGCGCGATTTTTGTTTCCGATCAACCTATCATATTTTAGTCAATTCCGACACAGTTGCGAAAAATGACGAAATTACCCCCGGCGCGGTTTTTGTTTCCGATCAACCAGTCAAATTTTAACCCATTCCGACACAGTCGCGAAAAATGATTAAATTGCCCCCGACGCGATTTTTATTTCTGATCAACCTGCCAAATTTAAGCCCACTCCGACATAGTCGAGAAAAATGACGAAATTGCCCCAGCGCAGCTTTTGTTTCCGATCATCAAGTCAAATTTTAGCCCATTCTGACACAGTCGCGAAAAATGATTAAATTGCCCCCGGCGCGATTTTTGATTCCAATCAACCAGTCAAATTTTTACCCATTCCGACACAGTCGCGAAAAATGATTAAATTGCCACCGGCGCGATTTTTATTTTCGATCAACCTGCCAAATTTAAGCCCACTCCGGCAAAGTCGAGAAAAATGACGAAATTGCCCCTGCGCGCGGTTTTTGTTTCCGATCATCCAGTCAAATTTTAGCCCATTCCGACGTCGTCGCGAAAAATTACGAAATTGCCCCCGCACGATTTTTGTTTCCGATCAACCAGTCAAATTTTTTCCCATTCCGACACAGTCGCGAAAAATTACGAAATTGCCCCCGGCACGATTTTTGTTTTCGATCAACCAGTCAAATTTTAGCCAATTCTGACACAGTTGCGAAAAATGACGAAATTGCCTCCGGCGCAATTTTTGTTCCCGTTCAACCTGTCAAATTTTAGCCCATTCCGGCACAATCGCGAAAAGTGACGAAATTGCCCCCGGCACGATTTTTTTTTCCGATCAACCTATCAAATTTTAGTCCATTCCGACACAGTCGCTAAAAATGTCGAAATTGCCCCTGGCGCGATTTTTGTTTCCGATCAACTAGTCAAATTTTAGCCCATTCCGACACAGTCGAGAAAAAATGACGAAATTGCCCCGGCGCGATTTTTATTTCCGATCAACCTGCAAAATTTCAGCCCGTTCCGACACAGTCGAGAAAACTAACGAAATTGCCCGCGGCGATTTTTCTCTCCGATCAACCAGTCAAATTTTTTTCCATTCCGACACAGTCGCGAAAAATGATTAAATTGCCCCCGACGCAATTTTTATTTCCGATCAACCTGCCAAATTTAAGCCCCCTCCGACAAAGTCGAGAAAAATGACGAAATTGCCCCCGGCGCGATTTTTGTTTCCGATCATCCAGTCAAATTTTAGCCCATTCCGACACCGTCGCGAAAAATTACGAAATTGCCCCCGGCGCGATTTTTGTTTCCGACCAACCAGTCAAATTTTTTCCCATTCCGACACAGTTGCCAAAAATGACGAAATTGCCCCTGGCGCAATTTTTGTTCCCGATCAACCTGGCAAATTTTAGCCCATTCCGGCACAATCGCGAAAGCGAGATTTTTGTTTCCGAATAACCTATCAAATTTTAGCCCATTCCGACACAGTCGCTAAAAATGACGAAATTGCCCCTGGCGCGATTTTTATTTCCGATCAACCTTCAAAATTTCAACCCATTCCGACACAGTCGAGAAAACTGACGGAATTGCCCAGGGCGCGATTTTTCTTTCCAATCAACCAGTCAAATTTTTTCCCATTCCGACACCGTCGCGAAAAATGATTAAATTGCCCCCGATGCGATTTTTATTTCCGATCAACCTGCCAAATTTAAGCCCCCTCCGACAAAGTGGAGAAAAATGACGAAATTGCCCCCGGCGCGATTTTTGTTTCTGATCATCCAGTCAAATTTTAGACCATTCCGACACCGTCGAGAAAAATTACGAAATTTCCCACCGCACGATTTTTGTTTTCGATCAACTAGTCAAATTTTTGCCAATTCCGACACAGTTGTGAAAAATGACGAAATTGCCCTCGGCGCAATTTTCGTTCACGATCAACCTGTCAAATTTTAGCCCATTCCGGCACAATCGCGAAAAGTGACGAAACTACCCCCGCCGCGATTTTTGTTTCCGATCAACCTATCAAATTTTTCCCATTCCGACACAGTCGCTAAAAATGACGAAATTGCCCCTGGTGCGGTTTTTGTTTTCGATCAACCAGTCAAATTTTAGCTCATTCCGACACAGTCGAGAAAAATGACGAAATTGCCCCGACGCGATTTTTATTTCTGATCAACCTGCCAAATTTCAGCCCATTCCGACACAGTCGAGAAAACTGACGAAATTGCCCACGGCGCGGTTTTTGTTTCCGATCAACCTATTAAATTTTAGTCAATTCCGACACAGTTGCGAAAAATGACGAAATTATCCCCGGCGCGATTTTTGTTTCCGAACAACCTGTCAAATTTTAGCCCATTCCGACACAGTCGCGAAAAATGACGAAATTGCCCACGACGCGATTTTTGTATCCGATCAACCAGTCAAATTTTAGCCTATTTCGACATCGTCGTGAAAAATGACAAAATTGCCCCCGGCGCGATTTTTGTTTCCGATCAACCTATTAAATTTTAGTCAATTCCGACACAGTTGCGAAAAATGACGAAATTATCCCCGGCGCGATTTTTGTTTCCGAACAACCAGTCAAATTTTAACCCATTCCGACACAGTCCCGAAAAATGATTAAATTGCCCCCGACGCGATTTTTATTTCCGATCGACCTGCCAAATTTAAGCCCCCTCCGACAAAGTCGAGAAAAATGACGAAATTGCCCTCGGCGCGATTTTTTTTCCGATCATCCAGTCAAATTTTAGACCATTCCGACACCGTCGCGAGAAATGACGAAATTGCCCTCGGCGCAATTTTTGTTCCCGATGAACATGTCAAATTTTAGCCCATTCCGGCACAATCGCGAAAAGTGACGAAATTGTCCCCGGCGCGATTTTTGTTTCCGATCAACCTAACAAATTTTATCCCATTCTGACACAGTCGCTAAAAATGACGAAATTGCCCCTGGCGCGATTTTTTTTCCGATCAACCAGTCAAATTTTAGCCCATTCCGACACAGTCGAAAAAAATGATGAAATTGCCCCGACGCGATTTTTATTTCCGATCAACCTGCCAAATTTCAGCCCATTCCGACACAGTCGAGAAAACTGACGAAATTGCCCAAGGCGCGATTTTTGTTTCCGATCAACCAGTCAAATTTTAGCCCATTCCGACAGAGTCGCGAAAAATGATGAAATTGCCCCCGACGCAATTTTTGTATCCGATCAACCAGTCAAATTTTAGCCTATTTCGACATCGTCGCGAAAAATGACAAAATTGCCCTCCGCGCGATTTTTGTTTTCGATCAACCTACCAAATTTTAGTCAATTCCGACACAGCAGCGAAAAATGACGAAATTACCCCCGGCGCGGTTTTTGTTTCCGATCAACCAGTCAAATTTTAACTCATTCAGACACAATCGCGAAAAATGTTTAAATTGCCCGACGCGATTTTTATTTCTGATCAACCTGCCAAATTTAAGCCACCCCGACACAGTCGAGAAAAATGACGAAATTGCCCTAGCGCAGCTTTTGTTTCCGATCATCAAGTCAAATTTTAGCCCATTCTGACACAGACGCGAAAAATGATTAAATTGCCCCCGGCGCGATTTTTGTTTCCGATCAACCAGTCAAATTTTTGCCCATTCCGACACAGTCGCGAAAAATGATTAAATTGGCACCGGCGCGATTTTTATTTTCGATCAACCTGCCAAATTTAAGCCCACTCCGGCACAGTGGAGAAAAATGATGAAATTGCCCCCGGCGCGATTTTTGTTTCCGATCATCCAGTCAAATTTTAGCCCATTCCGACACCGTCGCGAAAAATTACGAAATTGCCCCCGGCGCGATTTTTGTTTCCGCTCAACCAGTCAAATTTTTTTCCATTCCGACACAGTCGCGAAAAATGATTAAATTGCCCCCGACGCGATTTTTATTTCCGATCAACCTGCCAAATTTAAGCCCCCTTCAACAAAGTCGAGAAAAATGACGAAATTGCCCCCGGCGTGATTTTTGTTTCCGATCATCCAGTCAAATTTTAGACAATTCCGACGCCGTCGCGAAAAATTACGAAATTGCCCCAGGCACGATTTTTGTTTTCGATCAACCAGTCAAATTTTAGCCAATTCCGACACAGTTGCGAAAAATGACGAAATTGCCCCCGGCGCAATTTTTGTTCTCAATCAACCTGTCAAATTTTAGCCCATTCCGGCACAATCGCGAAAAGTGACGAAATTGCCCCCGGCGCGATTTTTGTTTCCGAATAACCTATCAAATTTTAGCCCATTCCGACACAGTCGGTAAAAATGACGAAATTGCCCCTGGCGCGATTTTTGTTTCCGATCAACCAATCAAATTTTAGCCCATTCCGACACAGTCGAGAAAAATGACGAAATTGCCTCGGTATGGTTTTTATTTCCGATCAACTTTCAAAATTTCA
This sequence comes from Olea europaea var. sylvestris, assembly GCF_002742605.1. Taxonomy (NCBI): domain Eukaryota; kingdom Viridiplantae; phylum Streptophyta; class Magnoliopsida; order Lamiales; family Oleaceae; genus Olea; species Olea europaea. The sequence continues at coordinate 4,741 of NW_019266805.1, forward strand.
GCCCATTCCGACACAGTCGAGAAAACTGTCGAAATTGCCCACGGCGCGATTTTTCTTTCCGATCAACCAGTCAAATTTTTTCCCATTTCGACACAGTCGCGAAAAATGATTAAATTTCCCCCGACGCGATTTTTATTTCCGATCAACCTGCCAAATTTAAGCCCCCTCCGACAAAGTCGAGAAAAATGACGAAATTGCCCTCGGCGCGATTTTTGTTTCCGATCATCCAGTCAAATTTTAGACCTTTCCGACACCGTCGAGAAAAATTACGAAATTGCCCCCGGCACGATTTTTGTTTTCGATCAACCAGTCAAATTTTAGCCAATTCCGACACAGTTGCGAAAAATGACGAAATTGCCCTCGGCGCAATTTTTGTTCCCGATCAACCTGTCAAATTTTAGCCCATTCCGGCACAATCGCGAAAAGTGACAAAATTGCCCCCGCCGCGATTTTTTTTTTCGATCAACCTATAAAATTTTATCCCATTCCAACACAGTCGCTAAAAATGACGAAATTGCCCCTGGCGCGGTTTTTGTTTCCGATCAACCAGTCAAATTTTAGCCCATTCCGACACAGTCGAGAAAAATGAGGAAATTGCCCCGACGAGATTTTTATTTCCGATCAACCTGCCAAATTTCAGCCCATTCCGACACAGTCGAGAAAACTGACGAAATTGCCCACGGTGCGGTTTTTGTTTCCGATCAACCAGTCAAATTTTAGCCCATTCCGACACAGTCGCGAAAAATGACGAAATTGCCCCCGACGCGATTTTCGTATCCGATCAACCAGTCAAATTTTAGCCTATTTCGACATCGTCGCGAAAAATGACAAAATTGACCCCGGCGCGATTTTTGTTTCCGATCAACCTATCAAATTTTAGTCAATTCCGACACAGTTGCGAAAAATGACGAAATTACCCCCCGCGCGATTTTTGTTTCCGATCAACCAGTCAAATTTTAACCCATTCTGACACAGTTGCGAAAATTGATTAAATTGCCCCCGACGCGATTTTTATTTCTGATCAACCTGCCAAATTTAAGCCCACTCCGACACAGTCGAGAAAAATGACGAAATTGCCCCAGCGCAGCTTTTGTTTCCGATCATCCAGTCAAATTTTAGCCCATTCTGACACAGTCGCGAAAAATGATTAAATTGCCCCCGGCGAGATTTTTGTTTCCGATCAACCAGACAAATTTTTGCCCATTCCGACACAGTCGCGAAAAATGATTAAATTGCCACCGGCGCGATTTTTATTTTCGATCAACCTGCCAAATTTAAGCCCACTCAGGCAGAGTCGAGAAAAATGAGGAAATTGCCCCCGGCGCGATTTTTGTTTCCGATCATCCAGTCAAATTTTAGCCCATTCCGACACCGTGGGGAAAAATTACGAAATTGCCCCCGGCGCGATTTTTGTTTCCGATCAACCAATCAAATTTTTGCCCATTCCGACATAGTCGCGAAAAATGATTAAATTGCCACCGGCGCGATTTTTATTCTCGATCAACCTGCCAAATTTAAGCCCACTCCAGCAGAGTCGAGAAAAATTACGAAATTGCCCCCGGCGCGATTTTTGTTTCCGATCATCCAGTCAAATTTTAGCCCATTCCGACACCGTCGCGAAAAATTACGAAATTGCCCACGGCGCGATTTTTGTTTCCGATCAACCAGTCAAATATTTTCCCATTCCGACACAGTCGCAAAAAATGATTAAATTGCCCCCGACGCGATTTTTATTTCCGATCAACTTGCCAAATTTAAGCCCACTCCGGCAGAGTCGAGAAAAATGACGAAATTGCCCCCGGCGCGATTTTTGTTTCCGATCATCCAGTCAAATTTTAGCCCATTCCGACATCGTCGCGAAAAATTACAAAGTTACCCCCGGCGCGATTTTTGTTTCCGATCAACCTGCCAAATTTAAGCCCACTCCGGCAGAGTCGAGAAAAATGACGAAATTG
>NW_019266806.1:0-6682 GCF_002742605.1 Olea europaea var. sylvestris
TCAGAAATATCAAATTTTTCATAATGTCAAACATATCCCTAATGGACAAGCCTTGAGTGTATTCAACAAGTTGAGACTATTTGAAACTCTGATTTTTCACTATAATGATGGAAGGCGATTATAAATGTGACTTAATATTTTATCGAAGGATTTTGCATTGAAAGTCTCATCGTAACAATAATACATATTTTATTATACATCTACCATGCAAATAATTATATATATAACATAATATAATAGTGTGAACAATTATGGACTTTACTATCTTGTCTTCCCGAGCCATAAGGAAGACTAGTTGGTCAATTCCTAGGGGGTATTACATTGATCAGTATCAATGCAACATCTCCATGGTCTCCTCCTCTTCTTGTTTTTTCAATTAGTCTAGTTACAACTTGTATCCTATACTAGTTGGCACGCAGGCCTAAATGAAATTGGACTCGCAGGCCCATAGCAACAATAATAATAACGGACTCGCAGGTCCAAAATGATTAAGAGCTCGCAGGTCCAAAATAATAACAATAATAATGGGCTAGCAGATCCACAAAACAACAATAATAAAAATCAACAATTCAACACATCCATTTGGTTGAGTCCATAATCATCCACTAATAATATATTCATCACATAAATATATGTATATATATATATATAATATCTAATATTATATCCTAACATGTTTCCAAGTTTCTAGCAATTAAAATCATTTAAACTCTTTTAGACTTATGGATCGGAACAATTAAATAATTAATTAATCATATTAATCAATTATTTAATTAGCGGACATGTTTAATTAAAATCAAAATGTAAATAAATATCGAATTAGAGTCCAACTCTAATTCAACAATTATAGGGCGGGATAATTTAATTAAAATCAAATTTTAATTAAATATCAAATTAGAGTCAAACTCTAATTTCAAAATTTAAGGCGGTTGAATTTAATTAAAATGAAATTTTAATTAAATAGCAAAATTAAAGTTCAACTCTAATTTCAAGATTTAGGGCGAACTAATTTAACTAAAATCATATTTTAATTAAATATCAATTAGACTCTAATTCCAAGAAAAAATTTAGGGCAAGACAACTTAATTAAAATCAAATTCTAATTAAATATTAAATTAGAGTCTAACTCTAATTTTAAGAATATATTAGGGCGGATAATTTAGTTAAAATCAAATTTTAATTAAACACTAAATTAGAATCTAATTCTAACTTAAATTGAATTAACATTTTAATTTAGGATAAAGCTCCTAAATAAAATAAAATTCAAGCTTCTGTCGGCCTTTCTGCGCAACAGTCCACCAGTAGCGGAAGAGAGGGTTACCGTACATACAAGAGTCTTCCAGTTCTTACGGAAGCTCTTTCTTACCAGTCAAGTAGTACAACAGCTCTATCTTACAGCCTGGCGCGGCGGGTCGCCTTTTGAATTCAGTAGATAGAAGAGACTATTAGAGTCAAAGTTTAATATTTAAGTTAAAATCTAATTTTAACGAAAATATAAAAAGTCGTTAATTTTAAATGAAATTTTAATTTGGGTCAAAAATTGAAATTATTGGTCAAACCCGTTTAAAATCATATTTAAAACTATCTTAAAATTTAAATTCAAATTCCCTTTTGAAATTTACATTTTGACCCATTTTCAAATTATACTCAAGACCTCTCAATTTCGCAAATTTCAAGCAGGCCCTTCATATTCCGAAAATTTCAGAACAAGTCCTAGTTCAGAAATTACAAAACTGACCATTACTACTAAATTGCAAACGGGTCCCTACATTTTCATAAATTGCATGACGGACCCCCACCTCCAAAACACTCGTGCCGTTTTCTGCAAAACCCTAAAAATTGAACAAGGAGCGGACGTTGTCCTATGGGAATGTGCGGCGGATCATCGCCGCTCTCATACAGCGTCGGTATCCGCCGCTAAAGCAGCGCGAACACTGCTATCGAAAACGACAGCGTGCGACGCTGCTGCAACCATAGGCCGGCACTGCTGCTACTAGGTGTTGTGCGGCGCTTCCCAATGTCGAAGATTTTTGTTGGCAATTTTCTATCTTTTTTATTTTAATAATTTATATATTTTTCCAATCCAAAATATTATCAAATCAAAATCTCATTTTGAATATAAAATTATGTTCTCAATTGCTAAAAGAAGAAAAACAATTAACTTTTAACTGTTCCAACATGCAAAACAACTTCTAACAAGCACAAAGTAGGCTTTGATACCACTGTTGAGAATCTACTTAACATGCGCAGTGGAAATTAAAATAATTTTAGATTCCCATCAAGAATCGCCTTTGTGTTTAGATAAAAATTGTGATAAGATTGTACCTTTTCCAGATCTGCAAACTTCTTTGCTATTCTTTTCGTTCCAGCAATCTTGATTCGCTACCCACAGTTGTCCAATTTTCAGCCTCCAACGATGATCCATACAAAGAACAGATTGCAGCTACCAGGATTTTCAACTCTTGTCCTAACAAGAAATTATGATGAAAAATATATGGATTGAAAACCCTAGCCATGTATTTATATAAGCTCAAACGGGCCCGGTCTGATCCGGTCCAATATTTAATTAATCCATTTAATTAAATTCGGTCCGTAAATTAATTAATTCAATTAATTAATTCGGGCCTATAAATGACCAACCCAATTAATTAATTTATCTAATGATTGTTAAATTAATTAATTGACAAATTGCAATCTTCCAATTCTCTTTGTGTGTGACCCATCAAGTTCCCGATCACGATGCCTAACGACTTGAAATATTATTTTGATTTAATCAAAATTGATAAATTAAAATACCCTTTTAATTTATCGTCAATTTACAATCGCTGTCCCAGATTGACATCTAGCAATGTGTCAGGGCAATACATGTGACGAAAAATGTGATATGGTATGATAAAATCAAACTCGTTCGTTTACCGTGAAACTATAATTCTTTCGTCAATATGATCCGATTAATTACAAGATATGGAAGTGTGTCAATCTCGATTATCGATCATATCTTTCAATCTATTATTAAGTCAATATAAGTTGAAAACTCCTTTTCGACTTATGAGTACACCTTGGCCAAGGATTTCATCATCGACTTAATTGAATGAAACGCAGATCATAATCTCCTACTATCTAAAAGTGACGAATCCTTTATTGGTCAATCAAAACCTTCATACGATCCTTGACGTACCCGAACGATGTCGTATTAGCGGCTCTTTATAGAGCAACATCTAATACCGCCAAAGTATGACTGTCCTCATATAAGGTACCATGACGACTTCAAGTCAAAGGATCAATTTCACTACCGAACCTTAGGGATTAACCACTGACACTCAGATAGTTATCCATGTAGAATCTCTCGGCGGGTCTCCAATGTTTTGTTCTATAATAAAACATTCGCGTGTTCATTTAAGTGTCACCACACTTTACCTTTTGAGATCAGCTACTTACTTCATAAGTAAGAAATGCCATACGTGATGGTCTATCCGTAATAACGATATCCGTATCTCGTTAGTACTTATGACCACGGACGATTTAAGATTCAATCAGATGTAATTTGTATCTTACAATCACAACTCCTTGTGATTAACAAATTACGAAGATTTGAATCTACGAACTCTATTATTTATTTAATTGTCTATTAATTAAATAATAGATCTGCCATTAAATTGCATTAATTATATATCAAAAGCATTTATATCTAAAGTTGATTAGACTTAGGACATAATACTAACAAAAATTATGGCAATTTAAGACTGAGCTCCTCAAGTTCTACGATTTTGGGCCTCTAACATATTTAAGCTATGGATTTAGGCTTTCATATGATGAAAATAATCAATATTAATGTTAAAATCATATGTGACTTTCAGTTAATTGGAGATAAGGATTAAGTAGTTTGCCTCTAACTGTGAATCATGTGGAAGTCGCTTGTGATTTTAATCTATGTTGATGATTTTGATCACATGAAGATCCAAATTCACAATTTGAGCCCCTGTTTGGTTGGGATAAACTTAAAAATTTTAATAGATTTTAATAAAAATTAGTGAAATGTGTGATTGAAAAGTTGATAAAAATTTCATTTCCAATAAAATGTATAGCTAAAAATGAGTTTCAAGAAATGGGGACCAAATAGGTGCTAAATAGCTTGGGGACTCAATCTCATTTTAAAGGTTGGAAATCACACCAAGCATAAGATTGAAGAGTCCAATCCTAATTTATCCAAAACGCGACTTAAATTGACGTTCGTGAATGAAAATAGGGAGAATAATCTTAGTGGACCCAAAGGTAAGCATTTTCTTTATATCTGTCTAGCACTAATTCTTGTTTTTTCCCTTTCTATGCTGCATTTTTTATCTAGTTAGTGACTGTTTTCTTTCCCTGACAACTTTTTATATTGCCCACCTAGCATGGTATGCTGTTTAATGTATACATATATATTCCAGCATATATTATATGAAAAAAATTCCCACCCGATTAAGCCAACACACTTATATTTCTACTAGTAGTAAGCATGTACATTGCACATTTTATGTATCAGGCAAATGATATGCCTAATATTCTTAAGTACTAATAATATTTTTGAAAGTAGTTTATGTAATTAATATTACTAAAGGAAAAATTAAAATTGTTAAAAAATATATATATGAACAACACATTTTACGAAATTATGTATATAATGTGAAAGGTTTAATAAATTAAAATATAATATTTTCATTTGAATAACATTTCTTTGTACACAATATTTTTTGTCAACATCCTACAACTTTTCTATTTTTAGTCTTTTATCAAGACTTTTGTTGTCTTCATTGAAACACCACAAAAAAGTGAGAGATATAATTATCATAAGATAATACATGTTCAGAAATGTATATTCTAAGAGTAAGCATTCTTTGTCCTTAAACTTTGCTAATGATAATTGCAAGAATAGATGTATTGGAAATTGTTCTATCTGAAATTTGAATAAATATCCTCATCATTTGTTAGAGTTAATGGGATGCGGAGATACTATTTGACAACAATGTATTTATGAACTCCTCTTGATAACATTAATTTGTATTTAGATTTCATACGAAACATAAAAATGAAAATCAAATATGAAACGAAATTACTAAAAAGAACATACATTGAGGATGAAAAACTAAAATAATCAAATATTGAATTAAACTGACAATAAGCAAACATGTGAAAAAATAACTAAATTCTATTACTACTACAAACAAATGACGTGCTTAAATTTGTAAGATTGAATTATTGTCATTTTTGCTTTATTTTGAATGGCAACTTCATATACACTATAAAATTTTTACTTTAACATAACAAAGTTCTTATAAGATTTGTTTGAATATAAATATGTCAAATTAAATTTAAAAAGTATAGTATGTACATGTGAATATTAAAACGCCAAAATGGATGCATAATTTTTATTCATTAAATATATCCAAAATCACGAAATATAAAAAGTTATACCTCATTTAATTTGTCGAAAGTAGTGACATATTTAATCTCTTGCTTTGGTTTGCCTAAATTCAAGTAAATATACTTGACTTATTTCGATTCAATATAATCTGATTAGATTTGGTATCATTGGAGACATGTACCTCTTTTTATAATAATCCTGTTAAAGTCAAAAGGAAATGATAATAAAAAATTATAAAAATAATTGGTACGAACTTAAAATCAAAAGCTAGTTTTCTAAATATTCTTTGCACATAGTATAATATGAAAAAAGAATTTATAACTTAAAACAAAATTATATAGTCAAATTTAAGATCTTTTAGCGTTTAATCATGTAAATATTTTTAGTAATATTTAATAGAGTATAACTTTAATATGCATTAATGAACTTACGATTTTTTTAGTATATCGTATAACAATATTTTAATATGATGATATTAAAATTTAAAATTTACACTTTTTTAGTAAGATACGACTAATGTTCTATCGTTATAATTGATAAAGAAAACTTTTGAAATGCCTACAGAATTTTAAAATATCAAAACACTCGGACGAAAAGTTGTGGATTGCGACATAAACCTTAAATTATTTGATTATGCAATTAAATTATCTAAAAAAAATTAATTTTTAACTATAATTTTGCGTTAAAACCAATATTCAAAATAAAAAAGTTGGAAGGCTATGCATTCAAGAGCTTTCTTAATGATTAATAGTCATAATTAATTAATAAATAGAAAATATCTTTCCTACAAATTAAAGGTAACAATACTAAGTGAATATAAATTATAGAAATGGCTATGGAAATGTGTATTGAATTAAATTTAAAAATTCTAAGAATATGACGCTCATAATTTGGGAAAATGTAATTTTAGATTTTGGTGATTTTATCTCTTTATCCAATGTTTAAGTGAAAAAATTGCAAATTTTAATAAGTACCAAATTATTTTTCAAACGACAACTCATACCTAAATTCCTTGCAAGTGAAATTGACATTAGAATTTTCAATTCTTCAAAACTAATATTCGCACATTGTACGATTATAAAAATAAGAAAAAAATATATTCACTAATCAACGAATATCATAAAGACAAAATGTACAATATTGGAGTTGAGAAAATAAAGAAAAATTTGTACTCCATTGGATAATCGAATGCAATTAAATTTCGGTTAAAAATATAATATTTGTAAAAAATAAATTGAAAATAACTATCCAATATAATAAATCTTTACATAATTCACA
>NW_019266807.1:0-6681 GCF_002742605.1 Olea europaea var. sylvestris
TTGAATTTGAGCCCATTCCGACTTCGTCGCGAAAAATGACGAAATCGCTCCCGGCGCGATTTTTGTTTACGATCAACCTGTCATATTTGAGCCAAATCCGGCCCCGTCACGAAAAATGACGAAATTGCGCCCGGATAAATTTTTGTTTCCGATCAACCAGTCAAATTTGAGCCCCATCCGACACCGTCGCGAAAAATGACGAAATTACCCCTGGCGCGATTTTTGTTCCCGATCAACCTGTCAAAGTTGAGCCCATTCCGACTCTATCGCGAAAAATGACGAAATTCCCCCCGGAGCGATTTTTGTACCCGGTCAACCTGTCAAATTTTAGCCCATTCCGAGTCCGTTGCGAAAAATGACGAAATTGCCCCCCGCGCGATTTTTGTTTCCGATCAACATGTCAAATTTGAGCCCAATATGACTCCGTCGCGAAAAATGACGAAATCCCCCCGGATCGATTTTTGTTTCCGATCAATCTGTCAAATTTGAGCCAATTCCGACACCGTCGCGAAAAATGACGAAATTGCCCCTGGCGCGATTTTTGTTCCCGATCAACCTGTCAAATTTGAGCCCATTCTGACTCCGTCGCGAAAAATTACCTCTTGCGCGATTTTTCTTTCCGATCAACCGGTCAAATTTGAGCCCATTCCGGCTCCGTCGCGAAAAATGATGAAATTGCCCATGGCCCGATCTTTGTTCCCTATCAACTTGTCAAATTTGTGCCCATTCCGACTCGATCGCGAAAAATGATGAAATTGCCCCTAACGCAATTTTTGTTTCAGATCAACCTGTCAAATTTGAGCCCATTCCGACTCCGTCGCGAAAAATAACGAAATCGCCACCGGATCGATTTCTGTTTCCGATCAACCTGTAAAAATTGAGCCCATTCCGACTCCGTAGCGAAAAATGACGAAATTGCCCCTGGCCCGATTTTTATTTCCGATCAACCTGTCAAATTTTAGCCCATTCTGACACCGTCGCGAAAAATGACAAAATTACTCCCGACCCGATTTTTGTTTCCGATCAACCTGTCAAATTTGAGCCCATTTAGACACCGTCGCGAAAATTGACGAAATTTCCCTCGGCGAGATTTTTGTTCCCGGTCAACCTGTCAAATTTGATCCCATTCTGACTCCGTCGCGAAAAATGATGAAATTACCCCCGGATCGATTTTTGTTTCCGATCAATCTGTCAAATTTGAGCCAATTTCGACACCATCGCGAAAATGACGAAATTGCCCCTGGCACGATTTTTGTTCCCGATCAACCTGCCAAATTTGAGCCCATTCTTACTCCGTTGTGAAAAATTACGAAATTGCCTCTTGCGTGGTTTTTGTTCACGATCAATCGGTCAAATTTGTGCCAATGCCGACTCCGTCGCGAAAAATGACGAAATTGCCCATGGCCCGATTTTTGCTCCCTATCAACCTGTCAAATTTGTGCCCATTCCGACTCGGTCGCGAAAAATGACGAAATTGCCCCCGGTGCGATTTTTGTTCCCGGTCAACCTGTCAAATTTGAGCCCATTCCAACTCCGTCTCGAAAAATGACGAAATCCCTCCCGGATCGATTTTTGTTTCCGATCAACCAGTCAAATTTGAGCCCATTCCGACACCTTCGTAAAAATGACGAAATTGCCCCTGGCGTGGTTTTTGTTTCCGATCAACCTGTCAAATTTGAGCCCATTCCGACTACGTCGCGAAAAATGACGAAATTGCCCCCGGCGAGATTTTTGTTCCCGGTCAACCTGTCAAATTTGAGCCAATTCCGACTCCGTCTCGAAAAATGACAAAATCCCACCCGGATCGATTTTTGTTTCCGATCAACCAGTCAAATTTGAGCCCATTCCGACACCTTCGTAAAAATGACGAAATTGCCCCTGGCGTGGTTTTTGTTTCCGATCAACCTGTCAAATTTGAGCCCATTCCGACTCCATCGCGAAAAATGATGAAATTGCTCCCGGCGCGATTTTTTTTTACGATCAACCTATCAAATTTGAGCCCAATCTGACACCGTCGCGAAAAATGACGAAATTGCCCCGGGCGCGGTTTTTGTTTCCGATCAACCTATCAAATTTGAGCCCATTCTAACACCGTCGCGAAAAATGATGAAATTGACCCTGGCGCGATTTTTGATCCCGATCAACTTGTCAAATTTTAGCCCATTCCGACTCCGTCGTGAAAAATGATGAAATTGCCCTTGGCGCGATTTTTGATCCCAATCAACCTGTCAAATTTGAGCCCATTCCGAATTCGTCGCGAAAAATGACGAAATTGCCCCGGCGCAATTTTTATTTCCGATCAACCTGTCAAATTTTAGCCCATTCCAACACCATTGCGAAAAATGACGAAATTGCCCCGGATAAATTTTTGTTTCCGATCAACCTGTCAAATTTGAGCCCATTTCGACATCGTCACGAAAAATGACGAAATTGCCCCTTGCGCGATATTTGTTCCCGATCAACCTGTCAAATTTGAGCCAATTCTGACTCCGTCACGAAAAATGACGAAATTCCCCCTGGATCGATTTTTGTTTCCGATCAACCTGTTAAATTTGAGCCCATTCCGACTCGGTCGCGAAAAATGACGAAATTGTCCCCTGCGCGATTTTTGTGTCCAATCAACCTGTCAAATTTGAGCCCATTCCGGCACCGTCGCAAAAAATTACGAAATTGCCCCCGACGAGATTTTTGTTCCCGTTCAACCTGTCGAATTTGAGCCCATTCCGACTCCGTCGCGAAAAATGACGAAATTGCCCCTGCGTGATTTTCGTTTCCGATCAACCTGTCAAATTTGAGCCCATTCCGATACCTTCGTAAAAATGACGAAATTGCCCCTAACGTGATTTGTGTTTCCGATCAACCTGTCAAATTTGAGCCCATTCCGACACCGTCGCGAAAAATGACGAAATTGCTCCCGGCGCGATTTTTGTTTACGATCAACATGTCAAATTAGAGCCCAATCCAACCCCGTCGCGAAAAATGACAAAATTGCGCTCGGGTAAATTTTTGTTCACGATCAACCGGTCAATTTTGAGACCATTCCGATACCGTCGTGAAAAATGACGAAATTGCCCCTGGCGAGGTTTTTGCTCTCGGTCAACCAGTCAAATTTGAGCCCATTCCGACTCCGTCGCGAAAAATGACGAAATTGCCCCCTGCGCGATTTTTGTTTCCGATCAACCTGTCAAATTTGAGCCCATTCCGACATCTTCGTGAAAATAAAGAAATTGACCCTGGCGTGGTTTTTGTTTCCAATCAACCTGACAAATTTGAGCCCATTCCGACTCCGTCGCGAAAAATGACTAAATTGCTCCCAGCGCGATTTTTGTTTACGATCAATCTGTCAAATTTGGGCCCAATCCGACCCCGTCGCGAAAAATGACGAAATTGCGCACGGATAAATTTTTGTTTCCGATCAACCTGTCAAATTTGAGCCCATTCCTACACCGGCGCACAAAATGACGAAATTGCCCCTGGCACGATTTTTGTTCCCGATAAACCTGTCAAATTTGAGGCCATTCCGACTCCGTCCCGTAGAATGACGAAATTCCCCCCGGTGAGATTTTTGTTCCCGGTCAACATGTCAAATTAGAGCCCATTCCGACTCCGTCGCAAAAAATGACAAAATTGCCCCCTGCGCGATTTTTATTTCTGATCAAGCGGTCAAATTTGAGCCAATTTCGACTCCGTCGCGAAAAATGACGAAATTGCCCATGGCACGATTTTTGTTCCCTATCAACCTGTCAAATTTGTGCCCATTCCGACTCGATCGCGAAAAATGACGAAATTGCCCCTGGTGCAATTTTTGTTTCCGATCAAACTGTCAAATTTGAGCCCATTCCGACTACGTCGCGAAAAATGACGAAATTGCCCCCGACGAGATTTTTGTTCCTGGTCAACCTGTCAAATTTGAGCCCATCCAACTCCGTCTCGAAAAATGACGAAATCCCTCCCGGATCGATTTTTGTTTCCGATCAACCAGTCAAATTTGAGCCCATTCCGACACCTTCGCAAAAATGACGAAATTGCCCCTAGCGTGGTTTTTGTTTCCGATCAACCTGTCAAATTTGAGCCCATTCCGACTCCATCGCGAAAAATGACGAAATTGCCCCCGATCGATTTTTTTTTACGATCAACCTGTCAAATTTGAGCCCAATCTGACACCGTCGCGAAAAATGACAAAATTGCCCCGGGCGCGGTTTTTGTTTCCGATCAACCTTTCAAATTTGAGCCCATTCTAACACCGTCGCGAAAAATGACGAAATTGACCCTGGCGCGATTTTTGATCCCGATCAACCTGTCAAATTTGAGCCCATTCCGACACCTTCGTGAAAATGACGAAATTGCCCCTGGCGTGATTTTTGTTTCCGATCAACCTGTCAAATTTGAGCCCGTTCTGACTCCGTCGCGAAAAATGACGAAATTGCTGCCAGCGCGATTTTTGTTTACGATCAATCCGTCAAATTTGATCCCAATCTGACCCCGTCGCGAAAAATGACGAAATTAGGCCCGGATAAATTTTTGTTTTCGATCAACCTGTCAAATTTGAGCCCATTCCGACACCGTCGCGAAAAATGACGAAATTGCCACGGCGCGATTTTTGTTCCCGATCAACCTGTCAAATTTGAGCCCATTCCAACTCCGTCGCGAAAAATGACGAAATTCCCCCCGGTGAGATTTTTGCTCCCGTTCAACCAGTCAAATTTGAGCCCATTCCTACTCCGTCGTGAAAAATGACGAATTTGCCCCCTGCGCGATTTTTGTTTCCGATCAACCTGTCCAATTTGAGCCCAATCCGACATCTTCGTGAAAATAAAGAAATTGCCCCTGGCGTGAGTTGTGTTTCCGATCAATCTGTCAAATTTGAGCCCAATCCGACACCGTCGTGAAAAATGACCAAATTGCCCATGGATAAATTTTTGTTTCCGATCAACCGGTCAAATTTGAGCCCATTCCGACACCGTCGCGCAAAATGACGAAATTGCCCCTGGCGCGATTTTTGTTTCGGATCAACCTGTCAAATTTGAGCCCATTCCGAGTCCGTCGCAAAAAATGACGAAATTCCCCCCGGCGAGATTTTTGTTCCCGGTCAACATGTCAAATTTGAGCCCATTCCTACTCCGTCGCGAAAAATGACAAAATTGCCTCCTGCGCGATTTTTATTTCCGATCAACCTGTCAAATTTGAGCCCATTTCAACACCTTCGTAAAAATGACGAAATCCCCCCGGAACGATTTTTGTTTCCAATCAACCTGTCAAATTTGAGCCTATTCCGACACCTTCGTAAAAATGACGAAATTGCCCCTGGCGTGGTTTTTGTTTCCGATCAACCTGGCAAATTTGTGCCCATTCCGACTCCGTCGCGAAAAATGACGAAATTGCTCCCAGCGCGATTTTTGTATACGATCAATCTGTCAAATTTGAGCCCAATCCGACCCCGTCGCGAAAAATGACGAAATTGCGCACGGATAAATTTTTGTTTCCGATCAACCTGTCAAATTTGAGCCCATTCCTACACCGGCGCACAAAATGACGAAATTGCCCCTGGCGCGATTTTTGGTCACGATAAACCTGTCAAATTTGAGCCCATTCCGACTCCGTCGCGTAAAATGACGAAATTCCCCCCGGTGAGATTTTTGTTCCCGGTCAACATGTCAAATTTGAGCCCATTCCGACTCCATTGAGAAAAATGACAAAATTGCCCCCTGCGCGATTTTTATTTCCGATCAAGCAGTCAAATTTGAGCCAATTCCGACTCCGTCGCGAAAAATGACGAAATTGCCCATGGCTCGATTTTTGTTCCCTATCAACCCGTCAAATTTGTGCTCATTCCGACTCGGTCGCGAAAAATGACGAAATTGCCCCTGGTGCGATTTTTGTTTCCGATCAACCTGTCAAATTTGAGCCCATTCCGACTACGTCGCGAAAAATGACGAAATTGCCCCCGGCGAGATTTTTGTTCCCGGTCAACCTTTCAAATTTGAGCCCATTCCAACTCCGTCTCGAAAAATGACGAAATCCCTCCCAGATCGATTTTTGTTTCCGATCAACCAGTCAAATTTGAGCCCATTCCGACACCTTCGTAAAAATGACGAAATTGCCCCTGGCATGGTTTTTGTTTCCGATCAACCTGTCAAATTTGAGCCCATTCCGACTCCATCGCGAAAAATGACGAAATTGCCCCCGATCTATTTTTTTTTACGATCAACCTGTCAAATTTGAGCCCAATCCGACACCGTAGCGAAAAATGACGAAATTGCCCCGGGCGCGATTTTTGTTTCCGATCAACCTATCAAATTTGAGCCCATTCTAACACCGTCGCGAAAAATGACGAAATTGACCCTGGCGCGATTTTTGATCCCAATCAACCTGTCAAATTTTAGCCCATTCCGACTCCGTCGTAAAAAATGATGAAATTGCCCCTTGCTCAATTTTTGATCCCGATCAACCTGTCAAATTTGAGCCCATTCTGACACCGTCGCGAAAAATGACGAAATTGCCCCGGCTCGATTTTTATTTCCGATCAACCTGTCAAATTTTAGCCCATTCCAACACCTTTACGAAAAATGACGAAATTGCCCCGGATAAATTTTTGGTACCGATCAACTTGTCAAATTTGAGCTCATTCCGACACCGTCGCGAAAAATGACGAAATTGCCCCTTGCGCGATTTTTGTTCCCG
>NW_019266808.1:0-6680 GCF_002742605.1 Olea europaea var. sylvestris
AGTCCGATACCGTCGAGAAAAATGACGAAATTGCCCCTGGCGGATTTTTTTCGATCAACCAGTCAAATTTGAGGCCATTCCGATACCGTCGTGTAAAATTACGAAATTGCCCCTCGCGCAATTTTTGTTTCCGATCAACCTTTCAAATTTGAACCCATTCCGACACCGTAGCGAAAAGTGAAGAAATTGCCCCCGGCGCGATTTTTGTTTTCGATCAACCTGTCAAATTTGAGCCCATTCCGACACCGTCGCGAAAAATGACGAAATTGCCCCCGACGCGATTTTTATTTCCAATCAACCTACAAAATTCCAGTCCATTTCGACACCGTCGTGAAAAATGACGAAATTGCCCTTGGCGCGATTTTTGTTTCCAATCAACCTGTCAAATTTGAGCCCATTCTCACACCATCGTGAAAAATGACGAAATTGCCCCTGCGCGATTTTTGCTTCCAGTCAACAAATTGCCCCTGGCGCGATTTTTGCATCCAGTCAACCAGCCGAATTTCAGTCCATTTCGACACCGTCGCGAAAAATGACGAAATTGCCCCTGGCGCGATTTTTGTTTCCGGTCAACATGTCAAATTTCAGCCCATTCCGACACCGTCGCGAAAAATTACGAAATTACGCTTGGCGCAGTGTTTGTTCCCAATCAACCTGTCAAATTTGAACCCATTCCAGCACCGTCGCGAAAAATGTTGAAATTGCCCCTGGCGCAATTTTTGTTTCCGATCAACCTGTCAAATTTGAGCCCAGTCCGATACCGTCGAGAAAAATGACGAAATTGCCCCTGACGGATTTTTTTCGATCAACCAGTCAAATTGGAGGCCATTCCGACACTGTCGTGTAAAATGACGAAATTGCGCCTGGCGCAATTTTTGTTTCCTATCAACCTTTCAAATTTGAACCCATTCCGACACCGTCGCGAAAAGTGACGAAATTGCCCCCGGCGCGATTTTTGTTTCCGATTAACCTGTCAAAATTAAGCCCATTCCGACACCGTCGCGAAAAATGACGAAATTGCCCACGGTGCGATTTTTGTTTCCAATCAACCTGTCAAAATTTAGCCCATTCTGACACCGTTGCGAAAAATGACGAAATTGCCCCTGGCTCAATTTTTGTTTCCGATCAACCTGTCAAATTTGAGCCCATTCCGACACCGTCGCGAAAAATGACGAAATTGTCCCCGGTGCGATTTTTGTTTCCAATCAACTTGTCAAAATTTAGCCCATTCTGACACCGTTACGAAAACTGACGAAATTGCCACTGGCGCGGCTTTTATTCCCGATCAACCTGTCAAATTTGAGCCCATTCTGACAACGTCGTGAAAAATGACGAAATTGCCCCTGGCGCGGTTTTTGTTTCTGATCAACCTGTCAAATTTTAGCCCATTTCGACACCGTCGCGAAAAGTGACGAAATTGCCCACGGCGCGATTTTTATTTCCGATCCACCTATCAACTTTGAGCCCATTCTGACACCGTCGCGTAAAATGACGAAATTGCCGCCGACGGGATTTTTATTTCCGATCCACCTATCAACTTTGAGCCCATTCTGACACCGTCGCGTAAAATGACGAAATTGCCGCCGACGGGATTTTTATTTCCGATCCACCTATCAACTTTGAGCCCATTCTGACACCGTCGCGTAAAATGACGAAATTGCCGCCGACGGGATTTTTATTTCCGATCCACCTATCAACTTTGAGCCCATTCTGACACCGTCGCGTAAAATGACGAAATTGCCGCCGACGGGATTTTTATTTCCGATCCACCTATCAACTTTGAGCCCATTCTGACACCGTCGCGTAAAATGACGAAATTGCCGCCGACGGGATTTTTATTTCCGATCCACCTATCAACTTTGAGCCCATTCTGACACCGTCGCGTAAAATGACGAAATTGCCGCCGACGGGATTTTTATTTCCGATCCACCTATCAACTTTGAGCCCATTCTGACACCGTCGCGTAAAATGACGAAATTGCCGCCGACGGGATTTTTATTTCCGATCCACCTATCAACTTTGAGCCCATTCTGACACCGTCGCGTAAAATGACGAAATTGCCGCCGACGGGATTTTTATTTCCGATCCACCTATCAACTTTGAGCCCATTCTGACACCGTCGCGTAAAATGACGAAATTGCCGCCGACGGGATTTTTATTTCCGATCCACCTATCAACTTTGAGCCCATTCTGACACCGTCGCGTAAAATGACGAAATTGCCGCCGACGGGATTTTTATTTCCGATCCACCTATCAACTTTGAGCCCATTCTGACACCGTCGCGTAAAATGACGAAATTGCCGCCGACGGGATTTTTATTTCCGATCCACCTATCAACTTTGAGCCCATTCTGACACCGTCGCGTAAAATGACGAAATTGCCGCCGACGGGATTTTTATTTCCGATCCACCTATCAACTTTGAGCCCATTCTGACACCGTCGCGTAAAATGACGAAATTGCCGCCGACGGGATTTTTATTTCCGATCCACCTATCAACTTTGAGCCCATTCTGACACCGTCGCGTAAAATGACGAAATTGCCGCCGACGGGATTTTTATTTCCGATCCACCTATCAACTTTGAGCCCATTCTGACACCGTCGCGTAAAATGACGAAATTGCCGCCGACGGGATTTTTATTTCCGATCCACCTATCAACTTTGAGCCCATTCTGACACCGTCGCGTAAAATGACGAAATTGCCGCCGACGGGATTTTTATTTCCGATCCACCTATCAACTTTGAGCCCATTCTGACACCGTCGCGTAAAATGACGAAATTGCCGCCGACGGGATTTTTATTTCCGATCCACCTATCAACTTTGAGCCCATTCTGACACCGTCGCGTAAAATGACGAAATTGCCGCCGACGGGATTTTTATTTCCGATCCACCTATCAACTTTGAGCCCATTCTGACACCGTCGCGTAAAATGACGAAATTGCCGCCGACGGGATTTTTATTTCCGATCCACCTATCAACTTTGAGCCCATTCTGACACCGTCGCGTAAAATGACGAAATTGCCGCCGACGGGATTTTTATTTCCGATCCACCTATCAACTTTGAGCCCATTCTGACACCGTCGCGTAAAATGACGAAATTGCCGCCGACGGGATTTTTATTTCCGATCCACCTATCAACTTTGAGCCCATTCTGACACCGTCGCGTAAAATGACGAAATTGCCGCCGACGGGATTTTTATTTCCGATCCACCTATCAACTTTGAGCCCATTCTGACACCGTCGCGTAAAATGACGAAATTGCCGCCGACGGGATTTTTATTTCCGATCCACCTATCAACTTTGAGCCCATTCTGACACCGTCGCGTAAAATGACGAAATTGCCGCCGACGGGATTTTTATTTCCGATCCACCTATCAACTTTGAGCCCATTCTGACACCGTCGCGTAAAATGACGAAATTGCCGCCGACGGGATTTTTATTTCCGATCCACCTATCAACTTTGAGCCCATTCTGACACCGTCGCGTAAAATGACGAAATTGCCGCCGACGGGATTTTTATTTCCGATCCACCTATCAACTTTGAGCCCATTCTGACACCGTCGCGTAAAATGACGAAATTGCCGCCGACGGGATTTTTATTTCCGATCCACCTATCAACTTTGAGCCCATTCTGACACCGTCGCGTAAAATGACGAAATTGCCGCCGACGGGATTTTTATTTCCGATCCACCTATCAACTTTGAGCCCATTCTGACACCGTCGCGTAAAATGACGAAATTGCCGCCGACGGGATTTTTATTTCCGATCCACCTATCAACTTTGAGCCCATTCTGACACCGTCGCGTAAAATGACGAAATTGCCGCCGACGGGATTTTTATTTCCGATCCACCTATCAACTTTGAGCCCATTCTGACACCGTCGCGTAAAATGACGAAATTGCCGCCGACGGGATTTTTATTTCCGATCCACCTATCAACTTTGAGCCCATTCTGACACCGTCGCGTAAAATGACGAAATTGCCGCCGACGGGATTTTTATTTCCGATCCACCTATCAACTTTGAGCCCATTCTGACACCGTCGCGTAAAATGACGAAATTGCCGCCGACGGGATTTTTATTTCCGATCCACCTATCAACTTTGAGCCCATTCTGACACCGTCGCGTAAAATGACGAAATTGCCGCCGACGGGATTTTTATTTCCGATCCACCTATCAACTTTGAGCCCATTCTGACACCGTCGCGTAAAATGACGAAATTGCCGCCGACGGGATTTTTATTTCCGATCCACCTATCAACTTTGAGCCCATTCTGACACCGTCGCGTAAAATGACGAAATTGCCGCCGACGGGATTTTTATTTCCGATCCACCTATCAACTTTGAGCCCATTCTGACACCGTCGCGTAAAATGACGAAATTGCCGCCGACGGGATTTTTATTTCCGATCCACCTATCAACTTTGAGCCCATTCTGACACCGTCGCGTAAAATGACGAAATTGCCGCCGACGGGATTTTTATTTCCGATCCACCTATCAACTTTGAGCCCATTCTGACACCGTCGCGTAAAATGACGAAATTGCCGCCGACGGGATTTTTATTTCCGATCCACCTATCAACTTTGAGCCCATTCTGACACCGTCGCGTAAAATGACGAAATTGCCGCCGACGGGATTTTTATTTCCGATCCACCTATCAACTTTGAGCCCATTCTGACACCGTCGCGTAAAATGACGAAATTGCCGCCGACGGGATTTTTATTTCCGATCCACCTATCAACTTTGAGCCCATTCTGACACCGTCGCGTAAAATGACGAAATTGCCGCCGACGGGATTTTTATTTCCGATCCACCTATCAACTTTGAGCCCATTCTGACACCGTCGCGTAAAATGACGAAATTGCCGCCGACGGGATTTTTATTTCCGATCCACCTATCAACTTTGAGCCCATTCTGACACCGTCGCGTAAAATGACGAAATTGCCGCCGACGGGATTTTTATTTCCGATCCACCTATCAACTTTGAGCCCATTCTGACACCGTCGCGTAAAATGACGAAATTGCCGCCGACGGGATTTTTATTTCCGATCCACCTATCAACTTTGAGCCCATTCTGACACCGTCGCGTAAAATGACGAAATTGCCCTTGGCGCGATTTTTGTTTCCGATCAACCTGTCAAATTTTAGCCAATTCCGACACAGTCGCGAAAAATGACGAAATTGTTCCGGTGCGATTTTTCTTTCCGATCAACCTATCAAATTTTAGCCCATTCCGACACAGTCGAGAAAAATGACGAAATTGCCGCCGACGGGATTTTTATTTCCGATCAAACTGCCAAATTTCAGCCAATTCTGACACTGTCGAGAAAATTGACGAAATTGCCCCCGACGGGATTTTTATTTCCGATCAAACTGCCAAATTTCAGCCAATTCTGACACTGTCGAGAAAATTGACGAAATTGCCCCCGACGGGATTTTTATTTCCGATCAAACTGCCAAATTTCAGCCAATTCTGACACTGTCGAGAAAATTGACGAAATTGCCCCCGACGGGATTTTTATTTCCGATCAAACTGCCAAATTTCAGCCAATTCTGACACTGTCGAGAAAATTGACGAAATTGCCCCCGACGGGATTTTTATTTCCGATCAAACTGCCAAATTTCAGCCAATTCTGACACTGTCGAGAAAATTGACGAAATTGCCCCCGACGGGATTTTTATTTCCGATCAAACTGCCAAATTTCAGCCAATTCTGACACTGTCGAGAAAATTGACGAAATTGCCCCCGACGGGATTTTTATTTCCGATCAAACTGCCAAATTTCAGCAAATTCCGACACAGTCGAGAAAAATGACGAAATTGCCCCCGGCGCGATTTTTATTTCAGATCAAACAGCCAAATTTCAGCCAATTCTGACACTGTCGAGAAAATTGACGAAATTGCCCCCGGCGCAATTTTTGTCTTCGATCAACCTGTCAAATTTTAGCCAATTCCGACACAGTCGTGAAAAATGACGAAATTGCTCCGGTGCGATTTTTCTTTCCGATCAACCTGTCAAATTTGAGCCCATTCCGACACAGTCGCGAAAAATAACGAAATTACACCCGGCGCGATTTTTGTTCCCGATCAACCTGCCAAATTTGAGCCCATTCCGATACATTCGAGAAAAATGACGAAATTGCCGACGGCGCGATTTTTATTTCAGATCAAACTGCCAAATTTCAGCCAATTCCGACACAGTCGAGAAAAATGACGAAATTGCCGACGGCGCGATTTTTATTTCAGATCAAACTGCCAAATTTCAGCCAATTCCGACACAGTCGAGAAAAATGACGAAATTGCCGACGGCGCGATTTTTATTTCAGATCAAACTGCCAAATTTCAGCCAATTCCGACACAGTCGAGAAAAATGACGAAATTGCCGACGGCGCGATTTTTATTTCAGATCAAACTGCCAAATTTCAGCCAATTCCGACACAGTCGAGAAAAATGACGAAATTGCCCCTGGTGTGATTTTTGTTTCCGATCAACAAGTCAAATTTTAGCCAATTTTGACACAGTCGCGAAAAATGAAGAAATTACACCCGGCGAGATTTTTGTTCCCGATAAACCTGTCAAATTTGATCCCATTCCGATACATTCGAGAAAAATGACGAAATTGCCGACGGCGCGATTTTTATTTCAGATCAAACTGCCAAATTTCAGCCAATTCCGACACAGTCG
>NW_019266809.1:0-888 GCF_002742605.1 Olea europaea var. sylvestris
ATGATTATCATCCTTATTTCACCTCAAACCAAGATCATACATATAATATAAAATAAAGTGAAATGTTACACGCGCCCTTGATCGTCATCATGATTATAATCCTTGGTTTTCCATGGACTTCACATGTAGCACACAATTTGCACTCCAAAAGTGTCCCTTGAAAACCCCAAATATAACTCCACCACACGTTACGAAAAAACCAGTCCACTAACCCTGCCCTGCTTCGTCCCCGCTATTCTTTTGCTAGGTTTTAATTTTCCCTTTCTGCCACTTTCATCGTGATTCACACACTCTATGCCCTATATAATTCAATTTCTCCTTTGATTTTTCGTTTTGGACCTGGTACATGTCCACTCACCCCATAAAATAATATCTGCCTTTAGCACGAAACAATTTCTAGTAAAAATAATCCAAAATTAACACCCCTAAATCAAAACCCCCAGTGCAAAAATTAAATCTTGATCTTGAGTTCTAAGGTAACACACCTACAAATTCCTTTCTGTAAATTTATGATTTATCTTAGGCATGCCATTGTTATGTTCTATATAGATATAGATACATACACATATATGTAACATTGGCAAAAATGTCGCCTGTGCGTGTAACCTGCTAGAGCTCCTTTCATGCCCAAAAATGGTGATCCAGAAGGAAAAAAATAATACCATTTTTCCCAATTAATTTGATTTAATCTTAAATATTCTTTCTTGGGTTTTCATTATGAAAACTCAATTTTTCGTACAGTGGGTTCAGAGAATTTGGAACTCCTATGCTATTTTTGGTGTATACTTTCTTTTTACATTTTCTGATCCTGGCTAAATTATTCTTTAATTTTGCTTGGGTTTTTTAATTTTAACTTTAATTAGGCTCTTTTAGGGTTTAATTTGATGC
>NW_019266809.1:18612-25289 GCF_002742605.1 Olea europaea var. sylvestris
ACAGTATGCATGCATTAAAATTACGTAAATAAGCTTATTTACAATCTTTATTTTATTTATCTAAATTTCCTGTTTGGGCGTGATAATCTAGGAGGGAAAAAGATGACAGCAAAATGCAGTGGCAGATATACAGAAAGTTAAGTGGTCTACTGCATGCCCTTCAAAAATCTCTGTTGGATTCTGTAAAGTTGTGTCATATTGTCATATTATATAATCTTATTTCAACAAAATTGAAATTCGACAACCTTCTGTCACCGTCGGTAGAAAAATACTGGAATTTAAAAATTTACAGCCATTTATTTTTTGAAAATTGAATCCAACAGTTAAAGAAGAAGAGGTTCGGGAAATTAAGGTTTAAGGCATGTGTTATTACAAATATGCGTATTAATACCCTAAAACTAATGGCCCATGAAAAAAAAACATACTTTTTCAGCTTTTCTACAGAGGAGACAACATCAGAGAGCACTGTTTCATCGATTCTTTAAACATTTTTCACAAGAAAAAGGGAGAAATTCAAGAATAAGTTGTCGTTGCGTTGTATAAATGAGTAATGACGAAACTCATAAGTTAATAATATATATAGCCCCCATTTGTTTTCCATTCTTTTCCCATTAAAATAAAAAATATGACCGTTATCCATTATATAAAGACACCAAATTTGAATTTCTATTTCTTGTGTAGAGCCCATAATAACTATATTTTTCATTCTCATTCTTACGAAAATGGGTACCAAACGGGCCAATAGTGTGTTTATATTATGTATTTTATCTAACAAAAATTTTTTAAAAAAAATATTTATTTTATTGTCAGAATAAGTAACTTACGGGTGGAGAAAATGCTCGAAAAGCCAAGCTCTCAAAACGTTGATAGATTTTTCAGGCAAGCCTCTTTGGGGTCTCCAAGTGTCTTGTTCCAACATTCCCATTTGATGAAATGCCCTTTGTTGTCTTAAACTTTGTTCGAGAATTCTTAGTCTTGGGGTCTCCCCTTTTGTCACCCCTAATGTGCTTGCATCTTTTTCTCCTAAAAGCTCAGAGCTGTGCTTAAGTTGTGCAATAATCGCGTCCTTTAGGCATCGAAAGTGTCGAGACATGGCCTTTTGGGCTAGACTAGTGTACGGCGCTGCTGAGCCGAAGCCCATCACCATGTCGAAAGAATTCACCACCATTTGCATTTGCTCGCAATAATGGTTGTATCTTCTATCCACCTGTGTAAAATGAGTATGACATGTTAATTTGGACGTGCAGGTCGAATAATATAAGATAGTATAAAAGAATGAAAGAAACTAAAATCGTGATATGTTGTACAATGTTAAGAATGTGAACGTGATTGTAAACCAATGCTAAGAAATAAAAATGTTAAAATTTAGTTAATTATACTATAGTCGACAAACATCTAGTACGAAAAATTTGACGTTCGACTCTCGTCTGTGACACGTTTGACCCACTTAATAACTTAAAAAATAAATAAAAACATAATAATGTGAATCACAGGCAGCTGGAACACAGTGAAATGATTGTTGATGTGAAGTATAGATTATCCTTGTCTCTCTTGTCATGTTCTCTTTTCCGAATAAAGACAGTAGTTCAGCAGCAGGCAGTTGATATTTCAAGCAAACTGTTATAATAATGTTATCGGATGTAATAAACAATTATAAGCAGCTTTTTTTTCCCCAAAACATGTTAATATCCCATTTGGTATAGCTAAAAATTAAGAATTTTGATGAATCTTGATAAAATTTGATAAATCATGTGATTGAAATAACGATAACATTTGCTAATGCTATAAAATAAGTTATTATAATTAATTACTAACTTTGATTATATTTTATCAAGAAATTTAAATCCCACCAGATAGGGGACGTGACCAACTATAATCAGATGGAAACATTTTTCCAACAAGACATGAATCCCACAATGTTGGTCGTTAGTCTCTTAGGGCTCCACCAATTGAAAAAATAAAAAAGAAAAATGAAAAACTATCTACCCTTATAATCCTATAATTAAAAATTCTAGTATAAAATTTCTACTTAATGATATAATTAAGCAAGTCTAATCAGATTGGGCGGCGTGCTCTGTGATTTTCCATCATAAAATGATATTTGGTAACTTGTTGGAAATTTCTGTGATTTTGTGAACCATAGACTAAATAAACAACAATAATTGTTACTGATTATGCGGTTTACTTGGTTGGCGTAATTTGTGACTATTGCGTCAGCCCGAGGATTTACCCAGTATGCATCCGAAGGGTAACGAATGAGGGTTCCCCGTCGTGAAAAAAAATAATTGTCACTTGATTAAGAGAGAACAGGTACTGAATCACAGTCTAAAAATTTACTAGGAATAAATCTTCTCGACCTTCCTAAAAAATGAAAATTTACTAGAAACAAAGGTGTGACAGTCGCTTATGAACAAAAATTTCATCGAAGTTCATGTGACACATGATAATTTTCATAAATGGCGTACCTCATCAAGCATAGATATGAGTTTGACCTTCCTTCTTTGATGCTCATGCCTATCAGCAGCTGACAAAGGTTGTTGATCCTTTAAAGAAGATGAAGAATTTCCACCTCCGCTTGGATTAGTATTCTTGGAGAATTTATTTTTCTTGAACTGAGGCTTACCAACACTGCAAAACTCTTCAAGCAATTCTTGAGCTGCCTTAGCGTATACAGAATTTCTTAACAGATTCACTGCCGCAATGGGCGATCCCGACGCACCGTGTAACTGGTGGTTTTGACCAATTCCGCCGTGCGGTTGCAAAGAGCCGCCGCCAAAATTCTTGAAACTGTATTGAACAGAAGTTGAACCTCCTCCTGCTCCTTGCCCAAAGAACATCCCACCTTCTCCCACCCTCAAATGCTCACCTTTCGCGGCCTCCTGTAATGAAGAAGATAAGGATAAAGAAAGGCCTTGCCCTTCCGGTGCACCCGGCATTTGAATAGGGATGGTATCATATGCAGCAGCAAAAGCCTCTCCCGCCGTGGTGGTGACGCCCACAGGTTGGTGAAAGGCTTCGAAAGACGACAATGGGTGGTGAATTACGGCGGCTGAAGGCGGAGGAGGGGGATGATGAGAAGAAGAAGATGGTGAAGGGGACCTTTGCTGTGGATTCATGAGAAAAAGCTGCATGGCTGAAGCTGAGTCAACATTAGTACTTGAAATATGATGATCTTCATTGCCTACATTATGATTTCTTGAATCCCTCGAACCACTCACAATTGACCCTTGTCTATTCTGATACCATGAGACAGGCACCCTTTGCCTCGGATTCTGATAATTTTGTGATATCTGGTTCTCCAATAACTCGGTGGCGGATGAAAAATTGAACATCTCAGACAACATCCCCGCCGTTTCATAAACTGGAAGGCCGCTGGATTCTTCTTCTTGGAAGCCTAATAATGGTGGATCGAAACCTTGAACTCTCATAGCATGTTTGGTATGCAGAATTGGACGATTCTGAATAGGATTAAGACAAAAAATAAGTTCGAGATTGTCAATTTTATTATACGGTGCAGTCTAATACTCGATGTCAAACATACCGTCACGTTATCCGGTCGGATCAGCCTTTCTTTCTGCGATCTATCAAATCCATTCGGGAAACTGATAATACCTTGTCGATAATTTTGGGACATAGAATTCGAAAATCTTACCTTGTTCAAGAATCGAGTTGAACTCTGACCCTTAAAATGAGATTTAACATAAGGGAGTAGTCCTTTTGCTAAACCCATATTATTGTATTCTTCTTCATCTCTTCACCAACACGGTCTTCTTCTGCTCATCAATTTATCAACGGATCCATCAAGAAAATGCAAGAAATTGAAAACCCATCTTGGAATTTCAGGTTGTTCATTGAAAAAGAATAATATGCCTAGAAATTATACGAATATAGTAGTGAAACATTACACGAATGAAAAGTAAAAGCATCAAAGTGTAAGCCTTTTATTTCAGCTTTATTAATTCATGTATGGATCCCATACCTATTACAGTTGCAGATCACGAAATTGTGCAAAGCACACATACATCGTTTTTCTCTTCTTCAGTGGGATGTGCAAAGAGAAAACTGTTTAATTCTTCTATTTTTCTCTCTCTTTCTATATCTGTCTATTGATTTTGAGACTGTTGTTTCTATCTCTCTCTATATAGCTTTTTCACTCTCTCATTTTATTTCTCTTTGCAGAGAGAGAGAATTGTCCGTTCTTGCAATCGAAGATGAACAAAAACAAGCCTATTAGCCTATATAAACATACGAATCTCTCTCTCTCTCTCTCTCTCTCTCTCTCTCTCTCTCTCACACAAAGAGAACACACACCTAAAAGGGCGGAGAAATAAAAACTGATAAAACATATTATTAAAAAGTTGATAAATGTGAATATAATAAGTTCCAAAAAAAATAAAAAATTCATGCTATATTTTACATAATTTTTTAATATGCTCTTCAAATGAAAAGAGAGAGTTGATGACAAATTTGGTTACAAGACCTGAATTATTACATTAGTTCAGTCCGATTATACTCTAATGGTTTGATTTAGTTTTTCAAAATCCCGGACTCATATAAAAGTTACAATGACTAAAGTACCCCTATTTTTGCAATGCTATTACATTAGTGATTGAAACGGGCCAAGGATGGCATTGTCGTACCTATTCCAGGTGGGGGTTCCCACCTTCTTTATTTACGCCATGTTTAGGTTTTTTTATCATCAATTTTTAAGATTTTTAGAACAAATTAAGCCCCTGTTTGAGCCAACTTTTTGGGACATAAAAATGAAATTTTTTATCGTTACATCTCTCTTCAAGCCGCATTTGTTGACCTGCCATATCATGTGTCGGACCCAGATTCTATTCCAACGGTCAACTTTTTCATGAAAATGATTTGGAAAATATGGCACAAACATAATGTAAATAGGGACAAGCTTGCATGTATTATGTGGGATTTTTTTATAATAACCGATTAAGCAGGGAATCCTTGCCCTATTCAGAATATATCCTACGGAGATCAAGATCGAGACCGATAAGCCTATGTTACATGAATAATGAAAATGGTTTTAAAATGTACAATACCTAGGGCCCAAAGAAAAATTAAATGACTTTATAAAAAACTTTGAAGAATAGCATTATGGTCCATTATACACAACAAGTGGATATAGAATCCGTTAGATGGGAAGATGTGTAATCAAGACAAACTAAAGTTTGGAATATATGTACAAGAAATGAATGTTGAAGACAAAAGTGTACGCAAAGATGCCTATAATTTTCTTCTTCTTCTTTTTTTTTTTTTTTTTCATCCTGGATTAAAAAAAAAAATATGCAATTGTTGGAGCTCGGGCAATGAGGGGAGGATGCTTTCAAAGGTGAAAGGCCAAAAAGAGATACTGTTTGTGAATCATGGATATATGTTCCAGACACTGTATCCAAGCTTCGTTGCTAGTCCACTTGCATGTTAGACAAATCATCCCAAAAAAAATAAAAATAAAATAAAATACACTTCCATCAATCATACTAGTACAAGTTGATAATTTAAGTGCATGGCTTATTATTGGGATTTTATTCCCAGAAATATGAAAGATTAACACAAACACAAAACAGTAAAAATAAAAGAAACCGGAAATTGTTCACCCAGTTTAGCAATAGCCTAATATGGAGGATCGGAGATCAACCCAACACTATGTGCAACCAAAACCTTCCAAGAGGGAGTACAAATCATGTCAAACCAAATGGGACTCAAATTTAGTCATAGATATAATGGTGGATCTCTTGAATCGTAAATCCCGATCAAGAATCACTCAAGAACCCTAAACACTCTACAAACGAACAAATCAGCTAATATCTCAAGTCTAAATTACTGTAGAAGTAAGAATCACATAGGATTAAACATATTTATGGCTAGAATCTAGTAAGAGATCACTAATTAGAATGAAGAAGAAGACTGGACTCGAAAAGGAAAAGCAACACTCGAAATGAAATCCAAAAGAATGAGTTGTAGAGAATGAACTGTCTAAGCCAAGAGGTCATAGTGACTAAGACTCAATCTCAACCGCGAATTGGATCCAATGGCTGACAATCTACCTTAACAAGCACAATCCAGGTTAATTGTTAAGTGCCAATCACGCCTTCCCTACAAGATGGCACTTAAAAATTGCAATTTTGGAAAAACATGTTTTTACAATCTTTGCTTTGGTTCTCTCTCTCTCTCTCTCTCTCTCTCTAATCACGCCTTCCGTACAAGATGGCACTTAAAAATTGCAATTTTGGAAAAACATGTTTTTACAATCTTTGCTTTGGTTCTCTCTCTCTCTCTCTCTCTCTCTCTCTCTCTCTCTCTCTCTCTGTGGTTGCTTAGGTACACTTTAGTGGCTAATCATATATCATTGCCCATGTACCTACAAAAGAATTTAAACTTATCTATAGACAAAACTTTTTGTCCCTATTTCTGAGGGATTTTTATCATTATGAATTTTCAGCAACTTAACTTCACTTGTAGAAATTCTTTCTCTAACAAAATAATACTTAACCTCAATGTGTTTTGATCTTTAATGACGGACAGGATTTACCAAGATTGGACATAAATTTACTTAGAAAGCTAATAGCATAGGCGAGGTCTAGTCTAGCAGTGATCATGGAAAACATAATAGATCATATGGCATAAGCATAAGGAATGTTTTCCATCTCTTTCATTTC
>NW_019266810.1:0-6674 GCF_002742605.1 Olea europaea var. sylvestris
TTTAAATTTAAAGAATAATTTTTTATACCTTCTAACAAACTCATTTTATTATTTTTCCTAATTTTTCAATTAGTATATTTTTTTAGATGTCAATATTTAGAATTTTCAATACAATATAAATAAATAAATTATTTGAACATTGAAAATTGCAGTATTATTAAATGCAATTATGATAAAATACAAATAGAAAGTGAGTTTGAATTTCTAAATGTAAAGAATCAAACCCTCTTTATTTTAAACAGATAAAATAAAACTTATTTTAAAACCTAGTATCAAGGTTTTGCTATTTAGGCTTTGTTTGAACCTTAGTTTGGTGTGTGTGTATTTGAATAGTATTTTTTGGAGAATGTGTGGTCAAAAAAATAAGAAAAATCTTCAATATACGTGTAGAATTTTTTTTTTTTTTTTTGAGAATGTGATTGAAAATGAATTATGTGATTAATTTTTTTTTTTTTTTTTTTTTTTTTTGAGAATGTGATTGAAAATGAATTTTTGATCAAATGGGGCTCAAACAAGGGCTTAAATTTAAAAAAATAAATAAATTAAAACATCTTACTTTTAATGAATCTCTCTTGGATGCTCTAATAGCATCTCCAATAGGATCTTTAAAAGTGAAATGTTTTCTATTTTAAAGTTTTAACCATTAAAAATATGATTCAAGATATTCCTTAAATTAATATTTTAAAATAGAGAGTGAAATTGACTCTTGATAATTAAATGCATTTAAAATATTTCAATTTTCAATACTTTGTATATTGACACAACTAAATATTACATAAAGAAAACGAGTAATATTATTTAGCATCGCCGGTAACAACACTAGTGGCATTAAATGAATCATATAATTTCATCTTTAATTGCATCTATCATATA
Organism: Olea europaea var. sylvestris; assembly: GCF_002742605.1. Taxonomy (NCBI): domain Eukaryota; kingdom Viridiplantae; phylum Streptophyta; class Magnoliopsida; order Lamiales; family Oleaceae; genus Olea; species Olea europaea. The sequence continues at coordinate 874 of NW_019266810.1, forward strand.
ATGCCACATAACCTGGTGTTACATAATCTTATTCAAAGAATATATATAATTAAGGATTAAAAATAAAGAAGTTGTTGGAATATTTAAAAAATTTTACTCTCAAAATTGCAAAATATGCTTTTTAGAAGACGAAAGGTTTTGAAAATGCTCTTATTTGCATTATAACATCTAAAAAGTGAAGAACCACATATGAAAATATTTTTTACATTTGTTATTTGCACTAAACTCTCGATTTATTTCACTCTAATTGTCGAGAATGTAATTTGATTCGTTAAATGTCCATTCAAATGTATTATTTTCTATTTCAAATTGTAAACTGTTAGAAATAAAAACACCTAATCATCATTAACACAATTGTATGAAACTATAATTTAAATAGGTTGGTTACCCAATAATGATTTCTTTCTCATTCTTGCTACATGAATATCAAGGTTTACATAAAACTAAGCATAATTCCCTGGATATTTATCATTGGAAAATTTAAAACACAAACAACTTTTTCATCAAATCATCTATTGTCACATATAATTATGTCCAGATTTTTATCAAATTCTTCTGACAAAGTAGCTTTATCATTTCTCCCATTCCTCTATTTCCTAGTCTACCTATCAATGAACTGAGAGTTTCCTTACCCTTACCAATGATGAGAAAGAGAATACGAAGTCTGTAAGAGGATCTAATTATTTCTATCCAGTTGTAGTTAAGGGAGGTTTTTTGCAGCAAATAAAGAATATGAGGGTGTTCTGTCTGAGGTACAAGAAATATTGACAGAATTTGAAGACTTGGCTTTTGATGAATTGCCGAAAGTGTTACCTTCTATGAGGAATATTCAGCACCAGATTAATTTGGTACCTGGGGCTAACCTTCCAAATTTGCCTCATTACCGAATGAATCCAAAGGAGAATGAGATTCTAAGGGAGCAAATCGAGGAGCTATTAAGAAAATGGTTCAAAAGAGAGAGTATGAGTAAGTGTACAATACTTACCCTTCTAGTGCCAAAGAAGGATCGAAAGTGACGTATGTGTGTTGACAGTCATGCCATCAACAAGATAATAGTGAAGTATAGGTTTTCCATTCCACAATTGGAGGATATGTTAGATATGCTTGGTGGTTCTAAGGTCTTCTCAAAAATAGATCTTCACATTGGTTATCACCAGATCCGTATTAAACCTGGGGATGAATGGAAGACTGCCTTCAAGAGTAAGGATGGACTTTACGAATGGTTAGTGATGCCATTCGGACTTTCAAATGCTCCAAATACTTTCATGAGGATGATGAACCAGATTCTCTATCCTTTTTATCGGGTCTTTTGTTGTGGTGTACTTTGATGATATCCTTATTTACAACAAGTGTAAGGAGGATCACCTAGTTCACTTGAGGCAAGTCCCAGAGGTTCTGAAGGAAAATCAATTGTACATCAATTTGAAGAAGTTCACATTCTATACATCTAAAACTATTGTTTTTAGGCTTTGTGGTAGGTGAAGATGGTTTGCATGTAGATGAAGAGAAGACAAAAGTAATTCGAGATTGGCCAACACCAAAGTCAGTTTCTGAAGTGAGGAGTTTTCATGGTTTGGCAACTTTCTACATACGATTCATCAGGCATTTTAGAACTATTGTGGCACCTCTCACAGAATGTTTGAAGAAAAGAAAGTTCAGTTGGGGAGAGGAACAAGATAAGAGCTTCGCCTTTATCAAAGAAAAGTTGTACACAGCTCCAGTATTAGTTTTGCCAAGCTTCGAGAAGATTTTTGAGGTGGAGTGTGATGCTAGTGGTATTGGTATTAGGGTTGTCCTTTCTCAAGAGAAAAGATCCATGGCTTTCTTTTTAGAAAAGTTAAGTGATGTCAGGCACAAGTAAAGTACCTATAAGTAAGAATTCTATGCAGTTGTGAGGGTTTTGAAGCAATGGGAGCACTATCTGGTACAGAATGAGTTTGTGTTGTTCACTGATCACCAAGTCTTGAAATTCATTCATAGTAAAAAACACATTAGCAGGATACATGCTCGGTGGGTGACTTCCCTCCAAAAATTTCCTTTTGTGATTAAACGTAAATCTGGAAGTACAAACAGTGTTGCAAATGCATTGAGTTGGAGAGCTTCCTTATTAATCACATTATCATAGGAAATTGTTGGGTTTGAGTGTTTGAAATAACTATATGCATATGATCCTGACTTTAAAGAGATTTGGAGCAAGTGCGTGAATCGGGAATCAATGGTGGACTTTTATATTAGCGATGGATATTTGTTCAAAGGCAACCAACTTTGTATGCTTGTTTAATCTCTACGTGACAAATTAATTCGATATCTGTATGGTGGAGGTCTAAGTGGACATTTGGGGCGTGACAAGATAATAGCCAGTTTGGAGGCTCGGTATTATTGGCCACAGTTGAAGCAGGATGTTGGAATTATAGTCAAAAATTGTTATACTTGCCAGGTGTCAAAGGGTCAAGTGCAGAATACTGGGTTGCTTTCTATCCCTTAGGGCATATGGCGAGATCTGACTATGGATTTTGTTTTAGGATTACCTCGTACTCAACAAAGCGTAGATTCTGTTTTCGTGGTGGTTGACAGATTCTCCAAAATTGTGCACTTCATAGTTTTTCGAAAGACTTCAGATGCATCACATATTGCCAAACTATTTTTCAAGGAGATTGTTAGATTGCATGGAGTTCTCAAGTCTATCACATCAGACCGAGATACAAAATTTTTGGGCACTTTTGGATTACTTTGTGGAAGTTTTTCGGAACCAAATTGAATTGAAGAAGCACTGTCGAGTCCCCAAACTAATGGACAGAAAAAAGTTACTAACCATACCTTTGGAAACATGGTTCGAAGTGTTTGTGGAGATAAGCCTAAAGAGTGAGACTTTGCACTACCTCAAGTGGAGTTTGCGTACAACAGTGCAGTTCATGCTGCTACAAGCAGGTTTCCATTTGCTGTATATAGAGGTGCCTTACCATGTGGTGGATTTGGTAAAATTGTCTAAAGGCGATAATAAAAGTGTTGCTGCTGAACATCTGGCCAAGGAAGTATCAGCAGTTCGTGATGACGTAAAACAGAAATTAGAGAAAACTATTGCAAAGTATAAGGCAGAAGTAGATTCACATTAACGGGATAAACAATTTCAAGAAGGAGACTCGATAATGGTGTTTTCTTGCGAAAGAAGAGATTTCCCGTTGGTACTTACAATAAATTGAAACCAAGAAAGTATGGGCCTTTCAAGGTGCTTAAACGGATTAACAACAATGCTTACGTTATTGATTTTCCAGCTTCTATGGGTATTTCTCGTACGTTTAATGTGGCAGATTTGTATGAGTTTCATAAAGATGATAAGACTTTGTATCCAGGTTATAACTCAGGATCAAGTTCTTCGGAGATGGAAGGGACTGATGTAGGACATAATGAGTATATTGAAAAAAGAATACTAGTAGAAGTAAAACATCATCTTAGTTTTGGATCGGTCCTATAAGACTATTTTGGAATGAGAACGACGAGGGGAACAATACACACTGCTACATTATGATGTATCATGAATTTCGACCATTCGAGTTCGTTTAAGCCTCGAAAATTGATTTTTAAAGTTTTGGCGTTATTTTTGTCAATTCGTTTATTTTGGGTTTTTTGCTATTCTAGTTTGTTTAAACTTTGTTTTCAATACTCCTAGTTGTTTAAAACAACGTTTCCATGTAAATCCTTATGAATAAGGGGTTAGTTCTTTATTATTATTATTATTATTATTATTATTATTATTATTATTATTATTATTATTATTATTATTATTCATTAATAAAATTCGTGAAGTTCATTTGTCAAGTTTTTGGTGGATTCCAAATTTCGTGATCTCAAGATTTTCGCTTGAATTTCTTTCTTTCGCTGCTTCAATATTTTTCTTTTCTTCACCGTAAATGAATTTACACTCTATTTAAACATGATTTACTGATGAATTTTTTCAGTTTATTTGTCAAGTTTGAAAATTAAGTGTCTGACTTTTTGTTCATTTGAGCAAATTTAGTATGGATTTAAAACAATCATAAGCGTGCAAGCCTATTATCTTAAATTTATTATGAACTTAATATGATTATTTTCAACTTATTATTTAGTATGCTTTGTATCAATTTATTATGCATTTGCGTGTATTTAAGAACTATTCTTTATAGTTTTTAAGTGAGAATAGATTTATATATAATTTTTTTCACGTTTATTAGACTGCATGAAAGATAATGACTTTTAATGATTAAACGAGTTCATGAATTTACGTGATCTACTCATCATTTATTAAAACATAGCCTTACATTTTCATATGCAAAATTGTTGTCAATTTTAGTTTCGCAAGTGTACCGTAACAAGTAATAGTGGACCTAAGAGTCCAGATTATCGATCCCACAAAGACTATTTTCTAGTACTTAATTCAATTTTTCTTTAACTACTATTTGATGAAAATAAATTAAAAGTTATAGTGATTCGAGTTTAAATCTTAATTCTAGACAATAAATAAATGCTCACACAATTGTTTGTAAGATCAAACAATTAGAGGACATTAGGGCAGAATAATTTCACCTATTGATTACCTTTATATCTCAAATTAAGACTCAATTCTAATGTAGTATTCGGTCGAATTCACCTATTGTATTTAATTTACCCCTCTTGAGTTCTCATTGAACTTATTCAACTAATTAAATTTCATATCTCTATGTAAATTCAACTTAGTTAAACGAGTTCTTTGTTCTAGAAATTCAATTATGACCGCAATAACTAGTGTAGGCATTTCTACTCGTTATACCAATATACTGGATTTTGCTATATGGTCTAAATCCTAAACTCATATCTCTATTCGTAAAGGATCACTACACCAAAAATTGCTATTTGCAACGGTCAAAAAACGTTGCCATTGACCTTTTGTAGCGTTCAGACGTATGTTGTGGGCTTTGATGTTGTCATAGAGTGGAAGGTTTTTGCAACGTACATTGCGCGTGGTCTTAGGTTTTTCGCAACGTGCATTGTGCGTTACCTTAAGGTTTTTCGCAACTTGCATTGTACGTTGCTTTAAGGTTTTTCGCAACATGCATTGCACGTTGCCTTAAGGTTTTTCGCAACGTGCTTTGTGCGTTGCCTTAATGTTTTTCGCAACGTGCGTCACGTGTTGCCTTAAGGTTTTTCGTAACGTGCTTTGCGCGTTGCCTTAAGGTTTTTCGCAACATGTCGCAACATTCGCCGCGCGTTGTCGTTTCTTTAATTCTTTTTTTTTTTTCCCTTTTTTGCGCATGTTTAGACTTCCCTAATAGTAGTGATACCAATTGACATGACCCGTCCCGAATCACCCTAAAAGACCCGACACGTGTCGTGCGCCAATGGTAGATACCAGCTAAATGTCGTACCCACCATCAAGACAACCCTGACTTACTTTACTGTGATATATTTTTATAAAAATTTTGACAAAGTTTCCTCTGAAATATGGACTAAACCAACCTGAAAAATCAACAAAAATCTCATAATAACATTTAAACCAAAAATCTCAAAAACCACCAATACCACCAATATTTTATCCATACACAATAAACATAAAACATGTACAATTACTTCTTCAAAACACAATAAAGACTCCAATACGGAAATAAGGGCCCAAAAACCAACAAAAAAAAATATGTCAAGAATATACACAATGAGTCAACAATTACAATATTCTAGCAAAAGCATTGTCCATAAGGCATCCCGAAACAAGCTGCTTACATAAATAAAGTCCAAGAAGGCACATGCATAAGAGAACTCAACTTCAAATTCTTCTCTTAACTCCATATAAC
>NW_019266811.1:0-6672 GCF_002742605.1 Olea europaea var. sylvestris
TTCCGACACCGTCGCGAAAAATGACGGAATTGCCCACGGCGCAATTTTTGTTTCCAATCAACCTGCCAAATTTCAGCCCATTCTGGCACCGTCGCGAAAAATGACGAAATTTCCCCCGGCGAGATTTTTGTTTCCAGTCAACCTGCCAAATTTCAGCCCATTCCGAAAACGTCACGAAAAATGGCGAATTTGCCCTTGGCGCGATTTTTTGTTCCCGATCAACCTGTCAAATTTTAGCCCATTCCGACACTGTCGCGAAAAATGACGAAGTTGCCCCTGCGCGATTTTTGTTTCCGATCAACCTGTCAAATTTTAGCCCATTCTGACATCGTCGCGAAAAATGACGAAATTGCCCCCGTCGCGATTTTTGATTCCAATCAACCTGCCAAATTTCAGCCCATTCCGACACCGTCGCGAAAAATGACGAAATTGCCCACGGCGCAATTTTTGTTTCCAATCAACCTGCCAATTTCAGCCCATTCCGATACCGTCGCGAAAAATGACGAAATTGCCCCCATCGCGATTTTCGTTTTCAATCAACCTGCCAAATTTCAACCCATTCCGACACCGTCGCGAAAAATGACGAAATTGCCCACGGCGCAATTTTTGTTTCCAATCAACCTACCAATTTCAGCCCATTCCGATACCGTAGCGAAAAGTGACGAAATTGCCGCTAGCGCGGCTTTTGTTTCCGATCAACCTGTCAAATTTTAGACCATTCCGACACCGTCGCGAAAAATGACGGAATTTCCCCTGACGCTATTTTTGTTTCCAGTCAACCTGCCCAATTTCAACCCATTTCGAAACCGTCACGAAAAACGACGAAATTGCCCTTGGCGTGGTTTTTTGTTTCCAGTCAACCTGTCAAATTTCAACCCATTCCGACACTGTTGAGAAAAATGACGAAATTGCCCCTCGCGATTTTTGTTTCCGATCAACCTGTCAAATTTTAGCCCATTCTAACATCGTCGCGAAAAATGACGAATTTGCCCCCGTCGCGATTTTTGTTTCCAATTAACCTGCCAAATTTCGGCCCATTCCGACACCGTCGGAAAAAATGACGAAATTGCCCACAGCGCAATTTTTGTTTCCAATCGACCTGCCAGATTTCGGACCATTCCGACACCGTCGCGAAAAAAGACGAAATTTCTCCCAGCGCGATTTTTGTTTCCAATCAACTTGCCAAATTTCAGTCCATTCCGAAACCGTCGCGAAAAATGAAAAAATTGCCGTCGGCGCGACTTTTGCTTTCGATCAATTTGTCAAATTTTAGCCATTCCGACACCGTCGCGAAAAATGACGAAATTTCCCCTTGGCGTGACTTTTGTTTCCGATCAATCTGTCAAATTTTAGCCCATTCCGGCACCGTTGCGAAAAATTTAAAAATTGCCCCCGGCGCGGTTTTTGTTTCCGATCAACCTGTCAAATTTTAGCCCATTTCGACACCGTCGTGAAAAATAACGAAATTGCCCCCGACGTGATTTTTGTTTCCAATCAACCTGCCAAATTTCAGCCGATTCCGACACCGTCGGGAAAAATGACGAAATTGCACACGTCGCAATTTTTGTTTCCAATCAACCTACCAAATTTCAGCCCATTCCGACACCGTCGTGAAAAATGACAAAATTGCCCCGGGTGCAACTTTTGTTTTCGATCAATCTGTTAAATTTGAGCCCATTCCAACACCGTCACGAAAAATGACGAAATTGCCCCTGCGCTATCATTGTTTTCGATCAACCTGTCAAATTTTAGCCCATTCCGACATCGTCGAGAAAAATGACGAAATTGCCCCCGTCGCGATTTTTGATTCCAATCAACCTGCCAAATTTCAGCCCATTCCAACGCCGTCGCGAAAAATGACGAAATTGCCCACAACGCAATTTTTGTTTCCAATCAACCTGCCAGATTTCAGCCCATTCCGACACCGTCGCGAAAAATGACGAAATTTCTCCCGGCGCGATTTTTGTTTCCAATCAACTTGCCAAATTTCAGTCCATTCCGAAACCGTCGGGAAAAATGACGAAATTGCCCCGTGCTTGACTTTTGCTTCCCATCAATCTGTCAAATTTTAGCCCATTCAGACACCGTTGCGATAAATGACGAAATTCCCCCCGGCGCGGTTTTTGTTTCCGATCAACCTGTCAAATTTTAGCCCATTCCGACATCGTCGCGAAAAATGACGAAGTTCCCCCGACGAGATTTTTGTTTCCAATCAACCTACCAAATTTCAGCCCATTCCGACACCGTCGAGAAAAATGACGAAATTGCACACGTCGCAATTTTTGTTTCCAATCAACCTGCCAAATTTCAACCCATTCCGACACCGTCGCAAAAAATGAGAAAATTGCCCCGGGCGCAACTTTTGTTTTCGATCAATTTGTCAAATTTTTGCCCATTCTGACAACGTTGCGAGAAATGATGAAATTGCCCCCGGCGCGGTTTTTGTTTCCGATCAACTTGTCAAATTTCAGCCCATTCCGACACCGTTGCGAAAAATGACGAAATAGCCCTCTGGTCGATTTTTGTTTCCAATCAACCTGCCAAATTTCAGCCCATTCCGACGCCGTCGCGAAAAATGACTAAATTGCCCTGGGCGCGACTTTTGTTTTCGATCAATTTGTCAAATTTTAGCCATTCCGATACCGTCGCGAAAAATGACAAAATTACCCTGGGCGTGACTTTTGCTTCCGATCAGTCTGTCAAATTTTAGCCCATTCGGACACCGTAGCGAAAAATGACGAAATAGCCCTCTTGGCTATTTTTGTTTCCAATCAACCAGCCAAATTTCAGCCCATTCCGATACCGTCGCAAAAAATGACGAAATTGCCCCTAGCGCGGTTTTTGTTTTCAATCAACCTGTCAAATTTTAGCCCATTCCGACACCGTCGCGAAAAATGACGAAATTTCCCCTGGCGCGATTTTTGTTTCCAATCAACATGCCAAATTTCAGCCCATTCCGAAACCGTCACGAAAAATGACGAAATTGCCTTTAGCGCGGTTTTTTGTTCCCGATCAACCTGTCAAATTTTAGCCCATTCCGACACCGTCGGCAAAAATGACGAAGTTGCCCCTGCGCGATTTTTGTTTTCGATCAACCTGTCAAATTTTAGCCCATTCGGACACGGTCGCGAAAAATGATGAAGCTGCCCTCGAAGCTATTTTTGTTTCCAATCAACCTGCCAAATTTCAGCCCATTCCGACACCGTCGGGAAAAATGACGAAATTGCACGCGTCGCAATTTTTGTTTCCCATCAACCTGCCAAATTTCACCCCATTCCGACACCGTCGCGAAAAATGACAAAATTGCACCGGGCGCAACTTTTGTTTTCGATCAATTCGTCAAATTTTTGCCCATTCCGACAACGTTGCGAAAAATACGAAATTGCCCCCGGCGCGATTTTTGTTTCCGATCAACTTGTCAAATTTCAGCCCATTCCGACACCGTTGCGAAAAATGACGAAATAGCCCTCTGGGCGATTTTTGTTTCCAATCAACCTGCCAAATTTCATCCCATTCCGACAGCTTCGCTAAAAATGACTAAATTACCCCTTGCGAGGTTTTTGTATCCGCTCAACCAGTCAAATTTTAGCCCATTCCGACACCGTCGCGAAAAATGACGAACTTGCCCCTGACGCGGATTTTTTTTCCGAACAACCTGTCAAATTTTAGCCCATTCCGACAACGTTGCGAAAAATGACGAAGTTGCCCCCTACGCTATTTTTGTTTCCAATCAACCTGTCAAATTTCAGCCCATTCAGACACCGTCGCGAAAAATGACGGAATAGCCCACGGCGCAATTTTTGTTTCCAATCAACCTGCCAAATTTCAGCCCATTCCGGCACCTTCGCGAAAAATGACGAAATTGCCCCTGGCGCGGATTTTGTTTCCGATCAACCTGTCAAATTTTAGCACATTCCGACAACGTTGCGAAAAATGACGAAGTTGCCCCCTGCGCAATTTTTGTTTCCAATCAAGCTGCCAAATTTCAGCCCATTCCGACACCGTCGCGAAAAATGACGGAATTGCCCACGGCGCAATTTTTGTTTCCAATCAACCTGCCAAATTTCAGCCCATTCCGGCACCGTCGCGAAAAATGACGAAATTTTCCCCGGCGAGATTTTTGTTTCCAATCAACCTGCCAAATTTCAGCCCATTCCGAAAACGTCACGAAAAATGACGAATTTGCCCTTGGCGCGTTTTTTTTTTCCCGATCAACCTGTCAAATTTTAGCCCATTCCGACACTGTCGCGAAAAATGACGAAGTTGCCCCTGCGCGATTTTTGTTTCCGATCAACCTGTCAAATTTTAGCCCATTCTGACATTGTCGCGAAAAATGACGAATTTGCCCACGTCGCGATTTTTGATACCAATCAACCTGCCAAATTTCAGCCCATTCCGATACCGTCGCGAAAAATGACGAAATTGCCCACGGCGCAATTTTTGTTTCCAATCAACCTGCCAATTTCAGCCCATTCCGATACCGTCGCGAAAAATGACGAAATTGCCCCCATCGCGATTTTCGTTTTCAATCAACCTGCCAAATTTCAGCCCATTCCGACACCGTCACGAAAAATGACGAAATTGCCCACGGCGCAAATTTTGTTTCCAATCAACCTGCCAATTTCAGCCCATTCCGATACCGTAGCGAAAAATGACGAAATTGCCGCTAGCGCGGCTTTTGTTTCCGATCAACCTGTCAAATTTTAGACCATTCCGACACCGTCGCGAAAAATGACGGAATTTCCCCCGGCGCTATTTTTGTTTCCAGTCAACCTGCCCAATTTCAACCCATTCCGAAACCGTCACGAAAAACGACGAAATTGCCCTTGGCGCGGTTTTTTGTTTCCAGTCAACCTGTAAAATTTCAACCCATTCCGACACTGTCGAGAAAAATGACGAAATTGCCCCCGCGCGATTTTTGTTTCCGATCAACCTGTCAAATTTTAGCCCATTCTGACATCGTCGCGAAAAATGACGAATTTACCCCGTCGCGATTTTTGTTTCCAATTAACCTGCCAAATTTCAGCCCATTCTGACACCGTCGTGAAAAATGACGAAATTGCCCACAGCACAATTTTTGTTTCCAATCGACCTGCCAGATTTCAGACCATTCCGACACCGTCGAGAAAAATGACGAAATTTCTCCCAGCGCGATTTTTGTTTCCAATCAACTTGCCAAATTTCAGTCCATTCCGAAACCGTCGCGAAAAATGAAAAAATTGCCATCGGCGCGACTTTTGCTTTCGATCAATTTGTCAAATTTTAGCCATTCCGACACCGTCGTGAAAAATGACGAAATTTCCCCTTGGCGCGACTTTTGTTTCCGATCAATCTGTCAAATTTTAGCCCATTCCGGCACCGTTGCGAAAAATTTAGAAATTGCCCCCGGCGCGGTTTTTGTTTCCGATCAACCTGTCAAATTTTAGCCCATTTCGACACCGTCGTGAAAAATAACGAAATTGCCCCGACGCGATTTTTGTTTCCAATCAACCTGCCAAATTTCAGCCCATTCCGACACCGTCGGGAAAAATGACGAAATTGCACACGTCGCAATTTTTGTTTCCAATCAACCTACCAAATTTCAGCCCATTCCGACACCGTCGTGAAAAATCACAAAATTGCCGCGGGCGCAACTTTTGTTTCCGATCAATCTGTCAAATTTTAGCCTATTCCGACACCGTCGCGAAAAATGACGAAATTGCCCCTGCGCTATTATTGTTTTCGATCAACCTGTCAAATTTTAGCCCATTCCGACATCGTCGAGAAAAATGACGAAATTGCCCCCGTCGCGATTTTTGATTCCAGTCAACCCGCCAAATTTCAGCCCATTCCAACGCCGTCGCGAAAAATGACGAAATTGCCCACAACGTAATTTTTGTTTCCAATCAACCTGCCAGATTTCAGCCCATTCCGACACCGTCGCGAAAAATGACGAAATTTCTCCCGGCGCGATTTTTGTTTCCAATCAACTTGCCAAATTTCAGTCCATTCCGAAACCGTCGTGAAAAATGATGAAATTGCTCCGTGCTCGACTTTTGCTTCCCATCAATCTGTCAAATTTTAGCCCATTCAGACACCGTTGCGATAAAAGACGAAATCCCCCCGGGCGCGGTTTTTGTTTCCGATCAACCTGTCAAATTTTAGCCCATTCCGACATCGTCGCGAAAAATGACGAAGTTGCCCCCGAGGAGATTTTTGTTTCCAATCAACCTGCCAAATTTCAGCCCATTCCGACACCGTCGAGAAAAATGACGAAATTGCACACGTCGCAATTTTTGTTTCCAATCAACCTGCCAAATTTCAACCCATTCCGACACCGTCGCAAAAAATGACAAAGTTGCCCCGGGCGTAACTTTTGTTTTCGATCAATTTGTCAAATTTTTGCCCATTCCGACAACGTTGCGAGAAATGATGAAATTGCCCCCGGCACGGTTTTTGTTTCCGATCAACTAGTCAAATTTCATCCCATTCCGACACCGTTGCGAAAAATGACGAAATAGCCCTCTGGTCGATTTTTGTTTCCAACCAATCTGCCAAATTTCAGCCCATTCCGACGCCGTCGCGAAAAATGACTAAATTGCCCTGGGCGGGACTTTTGTTTTCGATCAATTTGTTAAATTTTTGCCCATTCCGAAAACGTTGCGAGAAATGATGAAATTGCCCCCGGCGCGG
>NW_019266812.1:0-6665 GCF_002742605.1 Olea europaea var. sylvestris
AAGTGGTGAGTTCAATCTAAAACGGTCGCTACATTTCCAGAAAGTACTTATGGGCCCAAAACGGACACCGTGTGCAAAAGTTAAGCTCAATTTTTCGAACGCCGACAATCGATGCCTTCCAAATATAAAAGTGATCATTTTTTCGATAAATGGCTGAAATCCCTCATACATCACGACGAAGTAGTGAGTTCAATACAAAATGGTCGCTACATTTCCAAAAAGTACTTATGGGCCCAAAACGGACATCGTGTGCAAAAGTTACGCTCAATTCTTCGTACGTCGACAATCCATGCCTTCCAAATATAAAAGTGCTAATTCTTTCGAAAAATGGCTGAAATCCCTCATACGTCACGACGAAGTGGTGAGTTCAATCCAAAACGGTCGCTACATTTCCAGAAACTACTTATGGGCCCAAAACGGACACCGTGTACAAAAGTTACGCTCAATTCTTCGAAACGCCGACAATCGATGCCTTCCAAATATAAAAGTGCTCATTCTTTCGAAAAATGGCCGAAATCCCTCATGCGTCACGATGAAGTCATGAGTTCAATCGAAAATAATCGCTACATTTTCATATAGCACTTATGGGCCCAAAACGGACACCGTGTGCAAAAGTTACGCTCAATTCTTCGAACGTCGACAATCGATGCCTTCCGAATATGAAAGTGCTCATTCTTTCGAAAAATGGGCGAAATCGCTGATACGTCACGACGAAGTAGTGAGTTCAATCCAAAACGGTCGCTACATTTCCAAAAAGTACTTATGGGCCCAAAACAGACACCGTGTGCAAAAGTTACGCTCAATTCTTCGTACGCCGACAATCCATGCCTTCCAAATATATAAGTGCTCATTCTTTCGAAAAATGGGCGAAATCGCTGATACGTCACGACGAGGTAGTGAGTTCAATCCAAAACGGTCGCTACATTTCCAAAAAGTACTTATGGGCCGAAAACGGACACCGTGTGCAAAAGTTACGCTCAATTCTTCGTACGCCGACAATCCATGCCTTCCAAATATATAAGTGCTCATTCTTTCGAAAAATGGGCGAAATCGCTGATACGTCACGACGAGGTAGTGAGTTCAATCCAAAACGGTCGCTACATTTCCAAAAAGTACTTATGGGCCGAAAACGGACACCGTGTGCAAAAGTTACGCTCAATTCTTCGTACGCCGACAATCCATGCCTTCCAAATATAAAAGTGCTCATTCTTTCGAAAAATGGGTGAAATCCCTGATACGTCACGACGAAGTAGTGAGTTCAATTCAAAACGGTCGCTACATTTCAAAAAAGTACTTATGGGCCCAAAACGGACACCCTGTGCAAAAGTTACGCTCAATTCTTCGAATGCCGACAATCGATGCCTTCCAAATATAAAAGTGCTCATTCTTTCGAAAAATGGGCAAAATCCCTCAAACGTCACGACGAAGTAGTGAGTTCAATCCAAAACGGTCGCTACATATCCAAAAAGTACTTCGGGCCCAAAACGGACGCCGTGTACAAAAGTTACGCTCAATTCTTCGTACGCCGACAATCCATGCCTTCCAAATATAAAAGTGCTCATTCTTTCGAAAAATGGGCAAAATCCCTCAAACGTCACGACGAAGTAGTGAGTTCAATCCAAAACGGTCGCTACATATCCAAAAAGTACTTCGGGCCCAAAACGGACGCCGTGTACAAAAGTTACGCTCAATTCTTCGTACGCCGACAATCCATGCCTTCCAAATATAAAAGTGCTCATTCTTTCGAAAAATGGGCAAAATCCCTCAAACGTCACGACGAAGTAGTGAGTTCAATCCAAAACGGTCGCTACATATCCAAAAAGTACTTCGGGCCCAAAACGGACGCCGTGTACAAAAGTTACGCTCAATTCTTCGTACGCCGACAATCCATGCCTTCCAAATATAAAAGTGCTCATTCTTTCGAAAAATGGGCAAAATCCCTCAAACGTCACGACGAAGTAGTGAGTTCAATCCAAAACGGTCGCTACATATCCAAAAAGTACTTCGGGCCCAAAACGGACGCCGTGTACAAAAGTTACGCTCAATTCTTCGTACGCCGACAATCCATGCCTTCCAAATATAAAAGTGCTCATTCTTTCGAAAAATGGGCAAAATCCCTCAAACGTCACGACGAAGTAGTGAGTTCAATCCAAAACGGTCGCTACATATCCAAAAAGTACTTCGGGCCCAAAACGGACGCCGTGTACAAAAGTTACGCTCAATTCTTCGTACGCCGACAATCCATGCCTTCCAAATATAAAAGTGCTCATTCTTTCGAAAAATGGGCAAAATCCCTCAAACGTCACGACGAAGTAGTGAGTTCAATCCAAAACGGTCGCTACATATCCAAAAAGTACTTCGGGCCCAAAACGGACGCCGTGTACAAAAGTTACGCTCAATTCTTCGTACGCCGACAATCCATGCCTTCCAAATATAAAAGTGCTCATTCTTTCGAAAAATGGGCAAAATCCCTCAAACGTCACGACGAAGTAGTGAGTTCAATCCAAAACGGTCGCTACATATCCAAAAAGTACTTCGGGCCCAAAACGGACGCCGTGTACAAAAGTTACGCTCAATTCTTCGTACGCCGACAATCCATGCCTTCCAAATATAAAAGTGCTCATTCTTTCGAAAAATGGGCAAAATCCCTCAAACGTCACGACGAAGTAGTGAGTTCAATCCAAAACGGTCGCTACATATCCAAAAAGTACTTCGGGCCCAAAACGGACGCCGTGTACAAAAGTTACGCTCAATTCTTCGTACGCCGACAATCCATGCCTTCCAAATATAAAAGTGCTCATTCTTTCGAAAAATGGGCAAAATCCCTCAAACGTCACGACGAAGTAGTGAGTTCAATCCAAAACGGTCGCTACATATCCAAAAAGTACTTCGGGCCCAAAACGGACGCCGTGTACAAAAGTTACGCTCAATTCTTCGTACGCCGACAATCCATGCCTTCCAAATATAAAAGTGCTCATTCTTTCGAAAAATGGGCAAAATCCCTCAAACGTCACGACGAAGTAGTGAGTTCAATCCAAAACGGTCGCTACATATCCAAAAAGTACTTCGGGCCCAAAACGGACGCCGTGTACAAAAGTTACGCTCAATTCTTCGTACGCCGACAATCCATGCCTTCCAAATATAAAAGTGCTCATTCTTTCGAAAAATGGGCAAAATCCCTCAAACGTCACGACGAAGTAGTGAGTTCAATCCAAAACGGTCGCTACATATCCAAAAAGTACTTCGGGCCCAAAACGGACGCCGTGTACAAAAGTTACGCTCAATTCTTCGTACGCCGACAATCCAAGCGCCCCCTATATGCAAGTGCTCATTCTTTCGAAAAATGGCCTAAATCCCTCATACGTCACAATGAAGTCGTGAGTTCAATCCAAAACGGTCGCCACATTTCCAAAAAGTACTTATGGGCCGAAAAAGGACACCGTGTGCAAAAGTTACGCTCAACTTTTCGAACGCCGACAATCGATGCCTTCCAAATATAAAAGTGCTCATTCTTTCAAAAAATCGCCAAAATCCCTCATACGTCACGGCGAAGTGGTGAGTTCAATCGAAAACGGTCGCTACATTTCCAAAAAGTACTATGGGCCCAAAACGGACGCCGTGTGCAAAAGTTACGTTCAATTCTTCGTACGCCGACAATCCAAGCGCCCCCTATATGCAAGTGCTCATTCTTTCGAAAAATGGCCTAAATCCCTCATACATCACAATGAAGTCGTGAGTTCAATCCAAAACGGTCGCTACATTTTCAAAAAGTACTTACGGGCCGAAAACGGACACCATGTGCAAAAGTTACGCTCAATTCTTCGAACGCCTACCATACAAGCCTTCCAAATATAAAAGTACTCATTCTTTCGAAAAATGGGCGAAATCCCTCACTTGTCACGACGAAGTAGTGAGTTCAATCCAAAACGGTCGCTACATTTTCCAAAAAGTACTTATGGGCCAAAAACTGACACCGTGTGCAAAAGTTACGCTCAATTCTTCGCACGCCGACAATCCATGCCTTCCAAATATAAAATGCTCATTCTTTCGATAAATGGCCGAAATTCCTCATATGTCACGATGAAGTCGTGAGTTCAATCGAAAACGATCGCTGCATTTCCAGAAAGTACTTATGGGCTGAAAACGGACACCGTGTGCGAAAGTTACGCTCAATTCTTCGAACGCCGACAATCGATGCCTTCCAAATATAAAAGTGCTCATTCTTTCGAAAAATGGGCGAAATCCCTCATACGTCACGACGAAATGGTGAGTTCAATCCAAAACGGGCGTTACATTTCCAAAACGTACTTATGGGCCCAAAACGGACACCGTGTGCAAAAGTTACGCTCAATTCTTCGTACGCCGACAATCCATGCCTTCCAAATATAAAAGTGCTCATTCTTTCGAAAAATAGGCGAAATCCCTCATACGTCACTACGAAGTTGTGAGTTCAATCCAAAACGGTCGCTACATTTCCAAAAAGTACTTATGTGCCGAAAACGGACACCGTGTGCGAAAGTTACGCTCAATTCTTCGAACGCCGACAATCGATGCCTTCCAAATATAAAACTGCTCATTCTTTCGAAAAATGGGTGAAATCCCTCATACGTCACGATGAAGTGGTGAGTTCAATCCAAAACGGTCGCTACATTTCCAAAAAGTACTTATGGGCCCAAAACGGACACCGTGTGCAAAAGTTACGCTCAATTCTTCGAACGCCCACAATCCATGCCTTCCAAATATAAAAGTGCTCATTCTTTCGATAAATGGCCGAAATCTCTCATATGTCACGATGAAGTCGTGAGTTCAATCGAAAACGATCGCTGCATTTCCAGAAAGTACTTATGGGCCGAAAACGGACACCGTGTGCAAAAGTTACGCTCAATTCTTCGTACGCCGACAATCGATGCCTTCCAAATATAAAAGTGCTCATTTTTTCAAAAAATGGCCGAAATCTCTCATATATCACGATTAAGTAGTGAGTTCAATCCAAAACGGTCGCTACATTCCCAAAAAGTACTTACGGGCCCAAAACGGACACCGTGTGCAAAAGTTACGCTCAATTCTTCGTACGCCGACAATCCTTGTGTCCCCTATATGCAAGTGCTCATTCTTTCGAAAAATGGCCTAAATCTCTCATACATCACAATGAAGTCGTGAGTTCAATCCAAAACGGTCGCTACATTTTCAAAAAGTACTTATGGGCCGAAAACGTACACCATGTGCAAAAGTTACGCTCAATTCTTCGAACACCTACCATACAAGCCTTCCAAATATAAAAGGGCTCATTCTTTCGAAAAATGGGCGAAATCCCTCACATGTCACGACGAAGTAGTGAGTTCAATCCAAAATGGTCGCTACATTTTCAAAAAGTACTTATGGGCCGAAAACGGACACTGTGTGCAAAAGTTACGCTCAATTCTTCGTACGCCGACAATCGATGCCTTCCAAATATAAAAGTGCTCATTCTTTCGAAAATTGGGCGAAATCCCTCATACGTCACGATGAAGTGGTGAGTTCAATCCAAAATGGTCGCTACATTTCCAGAAAGTACTTATGGGCCCGAAACGGACACCGTGTGCAAAAGTTATGCTCAATTCTTCGAACGCCGACAATCGATGCCTTCCAAATATAAAAGTGCTCATTCTTTCGAAAATTGGGCGAAATCCCTCATACGTCACGATGAAGTGGTGAGTTCAATCCAAAATGGTCGCTACATTTCCAGAAAGTACTTATGGGCCCGAAACGGACACCGTGTGCAAAAGTTATGCTCAATTCTTCGAACGCCGACAATCGATGCCTTCCAAATATAAAAGTGCTCATTCTTTCGAAAAATGGCCGAAATCCCTCATACGTCACGACGAAGTGGTGAGTTCAATACAAAACGGTCGCTACATTAGCAGAAAGTACTTATGGGCCCAAAACGGACACCGTGTGCAAAAGTTATGCTCAATTCTTTGAACGCCGACAATTGATGCCTTCCAAATATAAAAGTGCTCATTCTTTCGAAAAATGACCGAAATCCCTCATACATCACGACGAAGTGGTGAGTTCAATCCAAAACGGTCGCTACATTTCCAAAAAAGTACTTATGGGTCGAA
The DNA here is from genome assembly GCF_002742605.1 of Olea europaea var. sylvestris. Classification (NCBI taxonomy): domain Eukaryota; kingdom Viridiplantae; phylum Streptophyta; class Magnoliopsida; order Lamiales; family Oleaceae; genus Olea; species Olea europaea. Next base: position 6,102 of record NW_019266812.1, read on the forward strand.
AACGGACACCGTGTGCAAAAGTTACGCTCAATTCTTCGAACGCCTACAATACAAGTGCTCCAAATTTGCAAGTGCTCATTTTTTCAAAAAATGGCCAAAATCTCTCATACGTCATGACGAAGTGGTGAGTTCAATCCAAAACGGTCGTTACATTTCCAAAAAGAACTTATGGGCCCAAAACGGACACCGTGTGCACAAGTTACGCTCAATTCTTCGTACGCCGGCAATCCATGCCTTCCAAATATAAAAGTGCTCATTCTTTCGAAAAATGACCGAAATCCCTCATACGTCACGACGAAGTCTTGAGTTCAATCAAAAACGATCGCTACATTTCTAGATAGTACTTATGGGCCCAAAACGGACACCGTGTGCACAAGTTACGCTCAATTCTTCGTACGCCGACAATCCATGCCTTCCAAATATAAAAGTGCTCATTCTTTCGAAAAATGGCTAAAATTCCTCGTACGTCACGACGAAGTCTTGAGTTCAATCAAAAACGATCGCTACATTTCTAGATAGTACTTATGGGCCCAAAACGGACTCCGTGCGGAAAAGTTACGCTCA
>NW_019266813.1:0-5977 GCF_002742605.1 Olea europaea var. sylvestris
TCGCGACTGTGTCGGAATGGGCTCAAATTTGAAAAAGGTTGATCAGACACAAAAATCGCGCAGGGGGCAATTTCGTAATTTTTCGCGACCAAGTCGGAATGGGCTCAAATTTGACAGGTTGATCGGAAACAAAAATCGATCCAGGGGAAATTACATCATTTTTCGTGACGGAGTCGGAATGGACTCAAATTTGATAGGTTGATCGGGAATAAAAATCGCGTACGGGGCAATTTCGTCATTTTTCGCGACGGTGTCGGAATGGGCTCAAATTTGACTGGTTGATCGGAAACAAAAATTTATTCGGGGGCAATTTCGTTATTTTTCCCGACGGTGTTGGAATGGGCTTAAATTTGACAGGTTGATCGGAAATAAAAATCGCGCCGGGGCAATTTCGTCATTTTTCGCGACGGAGTCGGAATGGGCTCAAATTTGACAGGTTGATCAGGTTCAAAAATCGCGCCAGGGGCAATTTCGTCATTTTTCGCGATGGTGTCAGAATGGGCTGAAATTTGACAGGTTGATCGGAAAGAAAAACCGCGCCTGGGGCAATTTCGTCATTTTTCGCGACGGTGTCGGATTGGGCTCAAATTCGACAGGTTGATCGTAAACAAAAATCGCGCCGGGAGCAATTTCACCATTTTTCGCGACGGAGTCGGAATGGGCTCAAATTTGACAGGGTGATCGGAAACAAAAATCGGGTCGGGGGCAATTTCGTCATTTTTCGCGACGGTGTCGGATTGGGCTCAAATTTGACAGGTTGATCGAAAACAAAAATCACGCCAGGGGCAATTTCGTCATTTTTACGAAGGTGTCGGAATGGGCTCAAATTTGACAGGTTGATCGGAAACAAAAATCGATCAGAGGGGATTTCGTCATTTTTCGCGACGGAGTCGGAATGGGCTCAAATTTGACAGGTTGTCCTGGAACAAAAATCTCGCCGGGGGCAATTTCGACATTTTTTGCGACGGTGTCGGAATGGGCTCAAATTTGACAGGGTGATCGGAAACAAAAATCGGGTCTCGGGTAATTTCGTCATTTTTCGCGACGGTGTCGGAATGGGCTAAAATTTGACGGGTTGATCGAAAATAAAAATCGGGCCAGCGGCAATTTCGTCATTTTTCACGACGGAGTCGGTAGGGTCTCAAATTTGACAGGTTGATCATAAACAGAAATCGATCCGGGGCAATTTCGTCATTTTTCGCGACGGAGTCGGAATGGGCTCAAATTTGACAGGTTGACCGGGAACAAAAATCTCGCCGGGGTGAATTTCGTCATTTTTCGCGACGGAGTCGGAATGGGCTCAAATTCGACAGGTTGATCGGGAACAAAAATCACGCCAGGGGCAATTTCGTCATTTTTCGCGACGGTTCTGGAATGGGTTCAAATTTGACATGTTGATCGGAATGAAAAATTTATCCGTGCGCAATTTCGTCATTTTTTGCGACGGGGTCGGATTGGCTCAAATTTCACAGATTGATCGTAAACAAAAATCGCGCCGGGTGCAATTTCGACATTTTTCGCGACGGAGTCGGAATGGGCTCAAATTTGACAGGTTGATCGGGAACAAAAATCGCGCCAGGGCAATTTCCTCATTTTTCGCGACGATGTCGGAATGGGCTAAAATTTTAAAGGTTGATCGGAAACAAAAATTTATCCGCGCGCAATTTCTTCATTTTTCGCGACGGGGTCGAATTGGGCTCAAATTTGACAGACTGATTGTAAACAAAAATCGTGCCGGGAGCAATTTCGTCATTTTTCGCGACGGAGTCGGAATGGGTTCAAATTTGACAGGTTGATCGGAAACAAAAACCACGCCAGGGGCAATTTCGTCATTTTCACGAAGGTGTCGGAATGGGCTCAAATTTGACAGGCTGATCGGAAACAAAAATCGCGCAGGGGGCAATTTCGTCATTTTTTGCAACGGAGTCGGAATGGGCTCAAATTTGACAGGTTGACCGGAACAAAAATCTCGCCGGGGGAATTTCGTCATTTTCACGAAGGTGTCGGAATGGGCTCAAATTTGACAGGTTGCACGGAAACAAAAATTGCGCAGGGGACAATTTCGTTATTTTTCGCAACGGAGTTGGAATGGGCTCAAATTTGACAGGTTCACCGGGAACAAAAATCTCGTCGGGGGGAATTTCGTCATTTTTCGCGACGGAGTCGGAATGGGCTCAAATTTGACAAGTTGATCGGAAACAAAAATCACGCCAGGGGGCAATTTCGTCATTTTTACGAAGGTGTCAGAATGGGCTCAAATTTGACAGGTTGATAGGAAACAAAAATCGCGCAGGGGCAATTTTGTCATTTTTCGCCACGGAGTCGGAATGGGCTTAAATTTGACAGGTTGACCGGGAACAAAAATCTCGCCGGTGGGAATTTCGTCATTTTTCGCGACGGAGTCGGAATGGGCTCAAATTTAATAGGTTGAACGGAAACAAAAATTTATCCGGGCGCAATTTCGTCATTTTTCCCGACGGGGTCGGATTGGGCTCAAATTTGACAGATTGATCGTAAACAAAAATCGCGCTGGGACCAATTTCGTCATTTTTCTCGACGGAGTCGGAATGGGCTCAAATTTGACAGGTTGATCATAAACAGAAATCGATCTGGGACGATTTCGTCATTTTTCGCGACGGAGTCGGAATGGGCACAAATTTGATAGGTTGATAGGAAACAAAAATTGAGCCAGGTGCAATTTCGTCATTTTTACGAAGGTGTCGAAATGGGCTCAAATTTGGCAGATTGATAGGAAACAAAAATAGCGCAGAGGGCAATTTCGTCATTTTTCGCGACGGAGTCGGAATGGGCTCAAATTTGACAGGTTGACCTGGAACAAAAATTTCGCCGGGGGCAAATTCAAAATTTTTCGCGACGTTGTCGGAATCGGCTCAAATTTGACAGGTTGATCGGAAAGTATAATCGGGTCGCGGGTAATTTCGTCATTTTTCGCGACGGTGTCGGAATGGGCTAAAATTTGACAGGTTGATCGAAAACAAAAATTTATTCGAGCGCAATTTCGTAATTTTTCACAACGGGGTCGGATTGGGCTCAAATTTGACAGGTTGATCGGAAACAAAAATTTATCCGTGCGCAATTTCGTCATTTTTCGCGACGGGGTCGGATTGGGCTCAAATTTGACAGATTGGTCGTAAACAAAAATCGCGCCGGGAGCAATTTCGTCATTTTTCGCGGCGGAGTCGAAATGGGCTCAAATTCGACAGGCTAATCGGAAACAAAAACCACGCCAGGGGCAATTTCGTCATTTTCACGAAGGTGTCAGAATGAGCTCAAATTCGACAGGTTGATCGGAAACAAAAATCGCGCAGGGGGCAATTTTGTCATTTCTCGCGACGGAGTCGGAATGGGCTCAAATTTGACAGGTTGATCGGGAACAAAAATCTCGCCGGGGGGAATTTCGTCATTTTCACTAAGGTGTCGGAATGGGCTCAAATTTGACAGGTTGATCAAAAAAAAAAATCGTGCAGGGGCAATTTCATCATTTTTCGCGACGGAGTCGGAATGGGCTCAAATTTGACAGGTTGACCGGGAACAAAAATCTCGCCGGGGGGAATTTCGTCATTTTTCGCGACGGAGTCGGAATGGGCTCAAATTTGACAGGTTGACCGGGAACAAAAATCTCGCCGGGGGGAATTTCGTCATTTTTCACGACGGAGTCGGAACGGGCTAAAATTTGACAGGTTGATCGGGAACAAAAATCGCGCCAAGGGCAATTTCGACATTTTTCGCAACGGTGTCGGAATGGGCTCAAATTTGAAAGGTTGATCGGAAACAAAAATTTATCCGGGCGCAATTTCGTCATTTATCGTGACGGGGTCGGATTGGGCTCAAATTTGACAGATTGATCGTAAACAAAAATCGCGCTGGGGGCAATGTCGTCATTTTTTGCGACGGAGTCGGAATGGGCTCAAATTGTCATGTTGATCGGAAACAAAAATCACGCCAGGGGCAATTTCGTCATTTTCACGAAGGTGTCAGAATGGGCGCAAATTTGACAGGTTGACCGGGAACAAAAATCTCGCCGGGGGGAATTTCGTCATTTTTCGCGACGGAGTCGGAATGGGCTAAAATTTGACAGGTTGATCGGGAACAAAAATCGTGCCAAGGGCAATATCGACATTTTTCGCAACGGTGTCGGAATGGGCTCAAATTTGAAAGGTTGATCGGAAACAAAAATTAATCTGGGCGCAATTTCGTCATTTATCGTGACGGGGTCGGATTGGGCTCAAATTTGACAGGTTGATCGCAAACAAAAATTGCGCCGGGGGTAATTTTGTCATTTTTCGCCACGGAGTCGGAATGGGCTCAAATTTGACAGGTTGATCGGGAACAAAAATCTCGCCGGGGGGAATTTCGTCATTTTTCTGGACGGAGTCGGAATGGGCTCAAATTTGACAGATTGATCTGGAAACAAAAATTTATCCAGGCACAATTCCGTAATTTTTCCCAACGGGTCGGATTGGGCTCAAATTTGACAGATTAATCGTAAACAAAAATCGCGCTGGGAGCAATTTCGTCATTTTTCGCGACGGAGGCGGAATGGGCTCAAATTTGACAGGCTGATCGGAAACAAAAATCACGCCAGGGGCAATTTCGTCATTTTTACGAAGGTGTCGGAATGGGCTCAAATTTGACAGGTTGATAGGAAACAAAAATCGCGCTAGGTGCAATTTTGTCATTTTTCGCCACGGAGTCGGAATGGGCTCAAATTTGATAGGTTGACCGGGAACAAAAATCTCGTCGGGGGAATTTCGTCATTTTTCTGGACGGAGTCGGAATGGGCTCAAATTTGACATTTTGATCTGGAAACAAAAATTTATCCGGGCGCAATTCCGTCATTTTTCCCGACTGGGTCGGATTGGGCTCAAATTTGACAGATTGATTGTAAACAAAAATCGCACCGGGACCAATTTTGTCATTTTTCGCGACGGAGGCGGAATGGGCTCAAATTTGACAGGCTGATCGGAAACAAAAATCACGCTGGGGGCAATTTTGTCATTTTTACGAAGGTGTTGGAATGGGCTCAAATTTGACAGGTTGATCGGAAACAAAAATCGATCCAGGGGAAATTACATCATTTTTCGCGACGGAGTCGGAAAGGACTCAAATTTGATACGTTGATCGGGAATAAAAATCGCGTACGGGGCAATTTCGTCATTTTTCGCGACGGTGTCGGAATGGGCTCAAATTTGACAGGTTGATCGGAAACAAAAATTTATCCGGGCGCAATTTCGTCATTTATCGTGACGGGGTCGGATTGCGCTCAAATTTGACAGGTTGATCGCAAACAAAAATTGCGCAGGGAGCAATTTTGTCATTTTTCGCGACGAAGTCGGAATGGGCTCAAATTTGACAGGTTGATCGGAAACAAAAATCGATCCAGGGGAAATTACATCATTTTTCGCGACGGAGTCGGAAAGGACTCAAATTTGATACGTTGATCGGGAATAAAAATCGCGTCCGGGGCAATTTCGTCATTTTTCGCGACGGAGTCGGAATGGGCTCAAATTTGACAGGTTGATCGGAAACAAAAATCGATCCAGGGGAAATTACATCATTTTTCGCGACGGAGTCGGAAAGGACTCAAATTTGATACGTTGATCGGGAATAAAAATCGCGTCCGGGGCAATTTCGTCATTTTTCGCGACGGAGTCGGAATGGGCTCAAATTTGACAGGTTGATCGGAAACAAAAATCGATCCAGGGGAAATTACATCATTTTTCGCGACGGAGTCGGAAAGGACTCAAATTTGACAGGTTGATCGGAAACAAAAATTTATCCGGGCGCAATTTCGTCATTTATCGTGACGGGGTCGGATTGGGCTCAAATTTGACAGGTTGATCGCAAACAAAAATTGCGCAGGGAGCAATTTTGTCATTTTTCGCGACGAAGTCGGAATGGGCTCAAATTTGACAGGTTGATCGGAAACAAAAATCACACCAGGGGCAATTTCGTC
>NW_019266813.1:6482-6661 GCF_002742605.1 Olea europaea var. sylvestris
GCAATTTTGTCATTTTTCGCCACGGAGTCGGAATGGGCTCAAATTTGACAGGTTGACCGGGAACAAAAATCTCGCCGGGGGAATTTCGTCATTTTTTGGACGGAGTCGGAATGGGCTCAAATTTGACAGATTGATCTGGAAACAAAAATTTATCCGGGCGCAATTCCGTCATTTTTCCC
>NW_019266814.1:0-6660 GCF_002742605.1 Olea europaea var. sylvestris
ATGGGCCCAAAACGGACGTCGTATGCAAAAGTTACGCTCAATTCTTCGAACGCCGACAATCCAAGCGTTCCAAATATGCAAGTTTTCATTCTTTCGAAAACTGGATGAAATCCCTCATAGGTCACGATGAAGCGTTGAGTTCAATCCAAAATGGTCACTACATTTTCGAAAAGTACTCATGGGCCTAAAACGGACGCCGCATGCAAAAGTTACGCTCAATTCTTCGAACGCCGACAATCCAAGCGTTCCAAATATGCAAGTGCCCATTCTTTCGAAAATTGGGTAAAGTCCCTCATACGTCACGATGAAAGATGAAGTGGTGAGTTCAATCAAAAACGGTCGTTACATTTCCGAGAAGTACTTATGGGCCCAAAACGGACACCATGTGTAAAAGTTACGCTCAACTCTTCCTATGCCGACTCTCCAAGCGTTCCAAATGTGCAAGTGCTCATTCTTTTGAAAAATGGCCAAAATCTCTCGTACACCACAATGATGTTATCACTTTAATCCAAAACAATCGCTACTTTTTGAAAAGTACTTATGCTCCCAAAATGGACGCCGTTTGTGAGAGTTATGTACATCTCTTCGAACGCTGACAATCCGAGCATTCCAACTTTGAAATTGCTCATTCTTTCTAAAAATGGCCGAAATCTCTCGTACGTCACGACGAAGTGGTGAGTTCAAACCAAAACGGTCGCTACCTTTGCGAAAAGTACTTATGGGCCCAAAACGGACGCGTTATCAAAAGTTACGCTCGATTCTTCGAATGCGGACAATCAAAGTGCTCCAAATATGCAAGTGCTCATTCTTTTGAAAAATGGTCAAAATCCTTCTTATGTCACGATGAAGTGGTGAGTTCAATCCAAAACGGTCGCTACATTTCCAAAAAGTACTTATGGGCCCAAAATGGACACCGTGTGCAAAAGTTACGCTCAAGTCTTCGAACGCAGACAATCCAAGCGCTCCAAATACGCAAGTGCTCATTCTTTCGAAAAAAGGCCAAAATCCCTCTTACGTGACGATGAAGTGCTGAGTTCAATCCAAAGTGGTCACTACATTTCCAAAAAGTACTTATGGGCCCAAAACGGACACCGTGTGCAAAAGTTACGGTCAATTCTTCGTCCGTCGATACTCCAAGCGTTCTAAATATGCAAGTGCTCATTATTTCGAAAAATGGCCAAAATCCCTCGTACGTCACGATGAAGTGGTGAGTTCAATCCAAAACGGTCGCTACATTTCCAAAAAGTACTTATGGACCCAAAACGGACACCATGTGCAAAAGTTACGCTCAATTCTTCGTACGTCGACTCTTTAAGCGTTCCAAGTATGCAAGTGCTCATTCTATCTAAAAATGGCTGAAATCCCTCGTACGTCACGATGAAGTGGTGAGTTCAATCCAAAACGGTCGCCGCATTTCCAAAAAGTACTTATGGACCCAAAACGGACACCATGTGCAAAAGTTACGCTCAATTCTTCGTACGTCGACTCTTTAAGCGTTCCAAGTATGCAAGTGCTCATTCTATCTAAAAATGGCTGAAATCCCTCGTACGTCACGACGAAATGGTTAGTTCAATCCAAAACGGTCGCTGCATTTTCAAAAAGTAATTATGGGCCTAAAACGGACGCCATTTTCAAAAGTTACGCTCGATTCTTCGAACGCGGACAATCCGAGCGCTCCAAATATGTAAGTGCTCATTCTTTCGATAAATGGCTAAAATCCTTCTTATGTCACGATGAAGTGGTGAGTTTAATCCAAAACGGTCGCTACATTTTCAAAAAGTACTTATGGACCCAAAACGGACACCGTGTGCAAAAGTTACGGTCAATTCTTCGAACGCTGACAATCCAAGCGCTCCAAATATGCGAGTGCTCATTCTTTCGAAAAATGACCGAAATCACTCTTACGTCACGATGAAGTACTGAGTTCAATCCAAAATGGTCGCTACATTTCCAAAAAGCACTTATGGGCCCAAAACAGACACCATGTGCAAAAGTTACGGTCAATTCTTCGTCCGCCGATACTCCAAGCGTTCTAAATATGTAAGTGCTCATTCTTTTGAAAAATAGCCAAAATCCCTCGTACGTCACGATGAAGTGGTGAGTTCAATCCAAAACGGTCGCTACATTTCCAAAAAGTACTTATGGGACCAAAACGGACACCGAGTGCAAAAGTTACGCTCAATTCTTCGTCCGTCGACTCTCCAAGCGTTCTAAATATGCAAGTGCTCATTCTTTTGAAAAATGGCCAAAATCCCTCATTCGTCGCGACTAAGCGGTGAGTTCAATCCAAAACGATCGCTACATTTCTGAAAAGTACCAATACGCCCAAAACGGATGTTATTTTAAAAAGTTACTCTCGATTCTTCGAACGCGGACAATCCAAGCGCTCCAAATATGCAAGTGCTCATTCTTTCGATAAAAGGCCGAAATCTCTCTTACGTCACGACGAAGTGCTGAGTTCAATCCAAAACGGTCGGTACATTTCCAAAAAGTACTTATGGGCCTAAAACGGACACCTTGTGCAAAAGTTACGCTCAATTCTTCGTCCGTCGACTCTCCAAGCGTTCTAGATATACAAGTGCTCATTCTTTTGAAAAATGGCCAAAATTCCTCGTACGTCACGATGAAGTGGTGAGTTCAATCAAAAACGGTCGTTACATTTTCGAGAAGTACTTATGGGCCCAAAACGGACACTGTGTGCAAAAGTTACGCTCAACTCTTCGTACGCCGACTCTCCAAGCGTTCCAAATATGCAAGTGCTCATTCTTTTGAAAAATGGCCAAAATATCTCGTACACCATGATGATGTCATGAATTCAATCCAAAATAGTCGCTGCATTTTTGAAAAGTACTTATGCGCCCAAAATGGACGGCGTTTCTAAAAGTTACGTACAACTCTTCGAACATAGACAATCCGAGCATTCCAAATTTGAAATTGCTCATTCTTTCTAAAAATGGCCGAAATCCCACATACATCACGATGAAGTGGTGAGTTCAAACCAAACCGGTCGCTACATTTCCGAAAAGAACTTATGGGCCCAAAACGGACGCCGTTATCAAAAGTTACGCTCGATTCTTCGAATGCGGACAATCCAAGCGCTCCAAATATGCAAGTGCTCATTCTTTTGAAAAATGGCCGAAATCCTTCTTACGTCACGATGAAGTGCTGAGTTCAATCCAAAACGATCGTTACATTTCAAAAAACTGCATATGGGCCCAAAACGGACACCGTGTGCAAAAGTTATGCTCAAGTCTTCGAACGCGGACAATCTAAGCGATCCAAATATGTAAGTGCTCATTCTTTCCAAAAATGGCCGAAATCCCTCTTACATCACGACGAAGTGGTGAGTTCAATCCAAAACGGTCGCTGCATTTCCAAAAAGTACTTATGGGCCCAAAATGGACACTGTGTGCAAAAGTTACGCTCAATTCTTCGAACGCGATCAATCCAACCGCTCCAAATATGTAAGTGCTCATTCTTTTGAAAAATGGCCAAAATCCCTCTTACATCACGATGAAGTGCTGAGTTAATCCAAAACGGTCGCTACATTTTCAAAAAGTACTTATGGGCCCAAAACGGACACTGTGTGCAAAAGTTACGCTCTATTCTTCGTCCATCGACTCTCCAAGCATTCTAAATATGCAACTGCTCATTCTTACAAAAAATTGCCAAAATTCCTCGTACATCACGACAAAGTTGTGAGTTCAAACCAAAACGGTCGCTACATTTCCAAAAAGTACTTATGGGCCCAAAACTGACACCGTATGCAAAAGTTACCCTCAATTCTTCGTCCGCTGACTCTCCAAGCATTCTAAATATGCAAGTGCTCATTCTTTCAAAAAATGGCCGAAATCATTCTTACGTCACGATGAAGTGGTGAGTTCAATCCAAAACGGTCGCTACGTTTCCAAAAAGTACTTATGGGCCCAAAACGGACACCGTGTGCAAAAGTTACGCTCAATTCTTTGAACGTGGACAATCCAAGCGCTCCAAATATGCAAGTGCTCATTCTTTCAAAAAATGACCGAAATCCCTCTTACGTCACGACGAAGTGCTGAGTTCAATCCAAAACGGTCCCTACATTTCCAAAAAGTACTTATGGGCCCAAAACGGACACCGTGTGCAAATGTCACGCTCAAGTCTTCGGACGCGGACAATCCAAGCACTCCGAATACGCAAGTGCTCATTCGTTCGAAAAATGGCCGAAATCCCTCTTACATCGCGACGAAGTGATGAGTTCAATCCAAAACGGTCGCTACATTTCCAAAAACTACTTATGGGCCCAAAACGGACACCGTGTGCAAAAGTTATGCTCAAGTCTTCGAACGCGGACAATCCAAGCGCTCCAAATATGTAAGTGCTCATTCTTTCGAAAAATGGCCGAAATACCTCTTACGTCACGATGAAGTGGTGAGTTCAATCCAAAATAGTCGCTGCATTTCCAAAAAGTACTTTTGGGCCCAAAACGGACACCGTGTGCAAAAGTTACGCTTAATTCTTCGTCCGTAGACTCTCCAAGCGTTCTAAATATGCAAGTGCTCATTCTTTCGAAAAATCGCCAAAATCCCTCGTACGTCACGACGAAGTGCTGAGTTCAATCAAAAACGATCACTACATTTCCACAAAGTAATTATGGGCCCAAAACGGACGCCGTTATCAAAAGTTACGCTCAATTCTTCGTACGCCGACAATCCAAGCGTTCCAAATATGCAAGTGCTCATTCTTTCGAAAAATCGCCAAAATCCCTCGTACGTCACGACGAAGTGCTGAGTTCAATCAAAAACGGTCGCTACATTTCCAAAAAGTACTTATGGGCCAAAAACGGACACCGTGTGCAAAAGTTATGCTCAATTCTTCGTCCGCAGACTCTCCAAGCGTTCTAAATATGCACGAGCTCATTCTTTCGAAAAATGGCAGTAATCACTCGTACGCCACGATGAAGTGGTGAGTTCAATCAAAAACGATCACTACATTTCCAAAAAGTAATTATGGGCCCAAAACGGACGCCGTTATCAAAAGTTACGCTCAATCCTTCGAACGTGGACAATCCAAGAGCTCCAAATATGCAAGTGCTCATTCTTTCGAAAAATGCCCGAAATCCTTCTTATGTCACGACGAAGTGGTGAGTTCAATCCAAAACGGTTGCTACATTTTCAAAAAGTACTTATGGGCCCAAAACGGACACCGTGTGCAAAAGTTACGCTCAAGTCTTCGAACGCGGACAATCCAAGCGCTCCAAATACGCAAGCGCTCATTCTTTTGAAAAATGGCCGAAATCCCTCTTACGTCACGACGAAGTGGTGAGTTCAAACCAAAACGGTCGCCACATTTCCAAAAAGTACTTATGGGCCCAAAATGGACACCGTGTTCAAAAGTTACGCTCAATTCTTTGTCCGCCGGCTCTCCAAGCGTTCTAAATATGCAAGTGCTCATTTTTTTGGAAAATGGCCAAAATCCCTCGTCATCACGATGAAGTCGTGAGTTCAAACCAAAACGGTCGCTAAATTTTCAAAAAGTACTTATGGGCCCAAAATGAACACCGTGTGCAAAAGTTACGCTCAATTCTTCGTCCGCCGGCTCTCCAAGCATTCTAAATATGCAAGTGCTCATTCTTTCGAAAAATGCCCAAAATCCCTCGTACGTCACGACGAAGAGGTGAGTTCAATCCAAAACGGTCGGTACATTTCCAAAAAGTACTTATGGGCCCAAAATGAACACCGTGTGCAAAAGTTACGCTCAATTCTTCGTCCGCCGGCTCTCCAAGCATTCTAAATATGCAAGTGCTTATTTTTTTGAAAAACGAAAAAAATCCCTCGTACGTCACGACGAAGAGGTGAGTTCAATCCAAAACGGTTGCTACATTTCTAAAAAGTACCTATGGGCCCAAAACGGATGCCGTTTTAAAAAGTTACGCTCGATTCTTCGAACACGGACAATCCAAGCGATCCAAATTTGCAAGTGCTCATTCTATCAAAAAATGCCCGAAATCCCTCTTACGTCACGAGGAAGTGCTGAGTTCAATCCAAAACGGTTACTACATTTCCAAAAAGTACTTATGGGCCAAAAACGGACACCGTGTGCAAAAGTTACGCTCAATTCTTCATCCGTCAACTCTCCAAGCGTTCTAAATATGCAAGTGCTCATTCTTTCGAAAAATGGACAAAATCCCTCGTGCGTCATGACGAAGTGGTGAGTTCAATCCAAAACGGTCGGTACATTTCCAAAAAGTACTTATGGACCCAAAATGGACACCGTGTGCAAAAGTTACGCTCAATTCTTCGTCCGTCGACTCTCCAAACGTTCAAATTATGCAATTGCTCATTCTTTCGAAAAATTGCCTAAATCCCTCGTACGTCATGATAAAGTGGTGAGTTCAATCCAAAATGGTCGCTACATTTCTGAAAAGTACCTATGGGCCCAAAACGGATGATGTTTTAAAAATTTACGCTCGATTCTACGAACGCGGACAATCCAAGGGCTCCAAATATGCAAGTGCTCATTCTTTCCAAAAATGGCTAAAATCCCTCTTACGTCACGACGAAGTGCTGAGTTCAATCCAAAACGATTGCTACATTTTCAAAAAGTACTTATGGGCCCAAAACTGACACCGTGTGCAAAAGTTACGCTCAATTTATCGTCCGTCGACTCTCCAAGCGTTCT
>NW_019266815.1:0-6658 GCF_002742605.1 Olea europaea var. sylvestris
TTTGTTTCCGATCAACCAGTCAAATTTTAGCCAATTCCGACGCAGTCGCAGAAAATGACGAAATTACACCCGGCGCGATTTTTTTTCCTATCAACAAGTCAAATTTGAGCCCATTCCGACACAGTCGCAAAAAATGACGAAATTGCACCTGGCGCGATTTTTGTTTCCGATAAACCGGTCAAATTTGAGCCCATTCCGACACAGTCGAGAAAAATTACGAAATTGCCCCCGGCGCGATTTTTGTTTCTCATCAACTTGTCAAATTTTAGCGAATTCCGACACAGTCGAGAAAAATGACGCAATTGCCCCGGCGCGATTTTTGTTTCTGATCAACCTGTCAAATTTGAGCCCATTCCGACACAGTCGAGAAAAATGACGAAATTGCCCCCGGCGCGGTTTTTGTTTCCGATCAACCGGTCAAATTTATGCCAATTCCGACACGATCGCGGAAAATGACGAAATTTCACCCGGCGCTATTTTTGTTCCCGTTCAACCTGTCAAATTTGAGCCCATTCCGACACAGTCGAGAAAATGACGAAATTACCGCCGGCGTGATTTTTATTTCCGATAAAACTGCTAAATTTCAGTTAATGCGGACACAGTCGAGAAAAATGACGAAATTGCCCCCGGCGCAGTTTTTGTTTCCGATCAACGAGTCAAATTTTAGCAAATTTCGACAAAGTCGCGAAAAATGACGAAATTACACCCGGCGCGATTTTTGTTTCCTGTCAACAAGTCAAATTTGAGCCCATTCCGACACAGTCGCGAGAAATGACGAAATTGCTCCCGTCGCGATTTTTGTTCCCAATAAACCTGTCAAATTTGAGCCCATTCCGACACAGTCGAGAAAAATGACGAAATTGCCCGCGGTGCGATTTTTGTTTCAGATCAACCCGTCAAATTTGTGCCCATTCCTACACAGTCGAGAAAAATGACGTAATTCCCCTCGACGCGATTTTTGTTTCCGATCAACTTGTCAAATTTTAGCCAATTCCGACACAGTCGAGAAAAATGAGGAAATTGCACCCGGCGCGATTTTTGTTTCAGATCAAACTGCCAAATTTAAGCCAATTCCGACACAGTCGAGAAAAATGACGTAATTCCCCCCGGCCCGATTTTTGTTTCCGATCAACTTGTCAAATTTTAGCCAATTCCGACACAGTCGAGAAAAATGAGGAAATTGCACCCGGCGCGATTTTTGTTTCCGATCAACCTGTCAAATTTGAGCCCATTCCCACGCAGTTGAGAAAAGTGACGAAATTCCCCTCGGCGCGATTTTTGTTTCCGATCAACCTGTCAAATTTGAGCCAATTTCGACACAGTCGCGAAAAATGACGAAATTGCCCCGGAGCAATTTTTGTTTCCGATCAACCTTTCAAATTTGAGCCCTTTCAGACACAGTCGAGAAAAACGACGAAATTGCCCCCGGCGCGATTTTTATTTCAGATCAAACTGCCAAATTTCAGCCAATTCCGACACAGTCAAGAAAAATGACGAAATTGTCCCCGGCGCGATTTTTGTTTCAGATCAAACTGTCAAATTTCAGCCAATTCCGACACAGTCGAGAAAAATGACGAAATTGTCCCCGGCGCGATTTTTGCTTCCGATCAACCAATCAAATTTTAGCCAATTCTGACACAGTCGCGAAAAATAACGAAATTACGCCTGGGGCGATTTTTGTTTCCTATCAACAAGTCAAATTTGAGCCCATTATGAGACAGTCGCGAAAAATGACGAAATTGCCCCCTGCGCGATTTTTGTTCCCGATAAACCTGTCAAATTTGAGCCCATTCCGACACAGTCGAGAAAAATGACGAAATTGCCCCCGGCGCGATTTTTATTTCCGATCAAACTGCCAAATTTCAGCCGATTCCGACACAGTCGAGAAAAATGACGAAATTGCCCCCGGCGCGATTTTTGTTTCCGATCAACCAGTCAAATTTTAGCCAATTTCGACGAAGTCACAGATAATGACGAAATTACACCCGGCACGATTTTTGTTTCCTATCAACAAGTCAAATTTGAGCCCATTCCGACATAATCGCAAAAAATGACAATATTGCAACTGGCGCGATTTTTGTTTCCGATAAACCTGTCAAATTTGAGCCAGTTCCGACACAGTCGAGAAAAATGACGAAATTGCCCCCGGCGCGGTTTTTGTTTCCGATCAACCGGTCAAATTTAAGCCAATTCCGACACGATCGCGGAAAATGACGAAATTACACACGGCGCTATTTTTGTTCCCGTTCAACCTGTCAAATTTGAGCCCATTCCGACACAGTCGAGAAAAATGACGAAATTACCGCCGGCGTGATTTTTATTTCCGATAAAACAGCTAAATTTCAGTTAATGCGGACACAGTCGAGAAAAATGACGAAATTGCCCCCGGCGCGGTTTTTGTTTCCGATCAACCAGTCAAATTTTAGTCAATTCCGACAAAATCGCGGAAAATGACGAAATTACACCCGGCGCGATTTTTGTTTCCTATCAACAAGTCAAATTTGAGCCCATTCCGACACAGTCGCGAAAAATGACGAAATTGCACCCGGCGCAATTTTTGTTCCCGATAAACCTGTCAAATTTGAGCCCATTCCGACACAGTGGAGAAAAATGACGAAATTGCGCCCGGTGCGATTTTTGTTTCTCATCAACTTGTCAAATTTTAGCGAATTCCGACACAGTCGAGAAAAATGACGAAATTGCCCCCGGTGCGATTTTTGTTTCTCATCAACTTGTCAAATTTTAGCGAATTCCGACACAGTCGAGAAAAATGACGAAATTGCCCCCGGCGCGGTTTTTGTTTCCGATCAACCAGTCAAATTTTAGCCAATTCCGACGCAGTCGCAGAAAATGACGAAATTACACCCGGCGCGATTTTTGTTTCCTATCAACAAGTCAAATTTGAGCCCATTCCGACACAGTCGCAAAAAATGACGAAATTGCACCTGGCGCGATTTTTGTTTCCGATAAACCTGTCAAATTTGAGCCCATTCCGACACAGTCGAGAAAAATGACGAAATTGCCCCCGGTGCGATTTTTGTTTCTCATCAACTTGTCAAATTTTAGCGAATTCCGACACAGTCGAGAAAAATGACGCAATTGCCCCGGCCCGATTTTTGTTTCCGATCAACCTATCAAATTTGAGCCCATTCCGACACAGTCGAGAAAAATGACGAAATTCCCCCAGGCGCGATTTTTGTTTCAGATCAAACTGCCAAATTTTAGCCAATTTCGATACGGTCGAGAAAAATGACGAAATTGCCCACGGCGCGGTTTTTGTTTCCCATCAACCGGTCAAATTTAAGCCAATTCCGACACGGTCGCGGAAAATGACGAAATTACACCCGGCGCTATTTTTGTTCTCGTTCAACCTGTTAAATTTGAGCCCATTCCGACACAGTCGATAAAAATGACGAAATTACCGCCAGCGTGATTTTTATTTCCGATAAAACTGCTAAATTTCAGTTAATGCGGACACAGTCGAGAAAAATGACGAAATTGCCCCGGCACGATTTTTATTTCCTGTCAACCTGCCAAATTTCACACCATTCCGACACAGTCGAAAAACTGACGAAATTGCCCACGGCGCAGTTTTTGTTTCCGATCTACCAGTCAAATTTTAGCCCATTCCGACACCGTCGCGAAAAATGACGAAATTGCCCCCGGCGCGATTTTTGTTTCCGATCAACCTGTCAAATTTTAGCCAATTTCGACACAGTTGCGAAAAATGACGAAATTACCCCCGCCGCAATTTTTGTTACCGACCAACCTGTCAAATTTTAGCCCATTCCGACACAATCGCGAAAAATGACGAAATTGCCCCTGGCGCAATTTTTGTTTCCGATCAACCAGTTAAATTTTAGCCCATTCCGACACAGTCGAGAAAAATGACGAAACTGCCCCCGGCGTGATTTTTGTTTCCGATCAACCTATCAAAATTTAGCAAATTTCGACACAGTTGTGAAAAATGACGAAACCGATCAACCTGTCAAATTTGAGCCCATTCCGACTCCGTCGCGAAAAATGGCGAAATTGCCCCCGGCGCGACTTTTGTTTCCGATCAACCTGTCAAATTCTAGCCCATTCCGACACAGTCACGAAAAATGACGAAATTGCCCCCAGCACGATTTTTTATTTCCGATCAACCTGTCAAATTTTAGCAAATTCCGACACAGTTGCGAAAAATGACGAAATTACCCTCGGTGCGATTTTTGTTTCCGCTCAACCTGTCAAATTTTAGCCCATTCCGACACAGTTGAGAAAAATGACGAAATTGCCCCCAGCACGATTTTTTGTTTCCAATCAACCTGTTGAATTTTAGCCCATTCCGACACAGTCACTAAAAATGACGAAATTGCCCCTGGCGCGATTTTTGTTTCCGATCAACCAGTCAAATTTTAGCCCATTTCGACACAGTCGAGAAAATGACGAAATTGCCCCGGCGCGATTTTTATTTCCGATCAACCTGCCAAATTTCACCCCATTCCGACACAGTCGAGAAAACTGACGAAATTGCCCACGGCGCGATTTTTGTTTCCGATCAACCTGTCAAATTTTAGCCCATTCCGACACAGTCACTAAAAATGACGAAATTGCCCCTGGCGCGATTTTTGTTTCCGATCAACCAGTCAAATTTTAGCCCATTTCGACACAGTCGCGAAAAATGACGAAATTACACCCGGGGCGATTTTTGTTCCCGATCAACCTGTCAAATTTGAGCCCATTCCGACACAGTCGCGAAAAATGACGAAATTGCCCCCGACGCGATTTTTGTTCCCGATCAAGCAGTCAAATTTTAACCCATTCCGACACAGTCGCGAAAAATGATTAAATTGCCCCCGGCGCGATTTTTGTTTCCGACCATCCAGTCAAATTTTAGCCCATTCCGACACATTCGCGAAAAATGATTAAATTGCCCCCGGCGCGATTTTTGTTTCCGATCAACCTGTCAAATTTTAGCCAATTCCGACACAGTCGCGAAAAATGATTAAATTGCCCCCGGCGCGATTTTTGTTTCCGATCAACCTGTCAAATTTTAGCCAATTCCGACACAGTTGCGAAAAATGACGAAATTACCCTCGGCGCGATTTTTGATCCCGATCAACCTGTCAAATTTGAGCCCATTCCGACACGGTCACGAAAAATGACGAAATTGCCCCCTACGCGATACATGCTTCCGATCAACCTGTCAAATTTTAGCCCATTCCGACACAGTCGCGAAAAATGACGAAATTGCCCCCGGCACGGTCTTTTGTTTTCGATCAACCTGTCAAATTTTAGCCCATTCCGACACAGTCGCTAAAAATGACGAAATTACCCACGGCGCGATTTTCGTTCCCGATCAACCTGTCAAATTTGAGCCCATTCCGACACAGTCGCGAAAAATGACGAAATTGCCCTCGGCATGGTTTTTTATTCCTATCAACCTATCAAATATTAGCCCATTCCGACATAGTCGCTAAAAATGAAGAAATTGCCCCTGGCGCGATTTTTGTTTCCGATCAACCAGTCAAATTTTAGCCCATTCCGACACAGTCGAGAAAAATGACGAAATTGCCCCCGGCGCGATTTTTGTTTCCGATCAACCTATCAAATTTTAGCAAATTCCGACACAGTTGCGAAAAATGACAAAATTACCCTCGGCGCGATTTTTGATCCCGATCAACCTGTCAAATTCGAGCCCATTCCGACACGGTCACGAAAAATGACGAAAATCACTCCGGCGCGATTTACGCTTCCGATCAACCTGTCAAATTTTAGCCCATTCCGACACAGTCGCGAAAAATGACGAAATTGCCCACGGCACGGTTTTTTGTTTCAGATCAAACTGCCAAATTTCAGCCAATTTCGACACAGTCGAGAAAAATGACGAAATTGTCCCCGGTGCGATTTTTGCTTCCGATCAACCAATCAAATTTTAGCCAATTCTGACACAGTTACGCCTGGCGTGATTTTTGTTTCCTATCAACAAGTCAAATTTGAGCCCATTCCGACACAGTCGCGAGAAATGACGAAATTGCTCCCGTCGCGATTTTTGTTCCCAATAAACCTGTCAAATTTGAGCCCATTCCGACATAGTCGAGAAAAATGATGAAATTGCCGGTGGCGCGATTTTTGTTTCCGATCAACCAGTCAAATTTGAGCCCATTCCGACACAGTCGAGAAAAATGACGTAATTCCCCTCGGCGCGATTTTTGTTTCCGATCAACCTGTCAAATTTTAGGCAATTCCGACACAGTCGAGAAAAATGAGGAAATTGCACCCGGCGCGATTTTTGTTTCCGATCAACCTGTCAAATTTGAGCCCATTCCGACGCAGTTGAGAAAAGTGACGAAATTCCCCTCGGCGCGATTTTTGTTTCCGATCAACCTGTCAAATTTTAGCCAATTTCGACACAGTCGCGAAAAATAACGAAATTGCCCCGACGCAATTTTTGTTTCCGATCAACCTTTCAAATTTGAGCCCTTTCAGACACAGTCGAGAAAAATGACGAAATTGCCCGCGGCGCGATTTTTATTTCAGATCAAACTGCCAAATTTCAGCCAATTCCGATACAGTCGAGAAAAATGACGAAATTGTCCCCGGCGCGATTTTTGTTTCAAATCAAACTGTCAAATTTCAGCCAATTCCGACACAGTCGAGAAAAATGACGAAATTG
>NW_019266816.1:0-6657 GCF_002742605.1 Olea europaea var. sylvestris
TATGGGCCAAAAACGGACATCGTGTGCAAAAGTTACGCTCAATTCTTCGTCCGCCGACTCTCCAAGCGTTCTAAATATACAAGGGCTCATTCTTTCGAAGAATGGCCAAAATTCCTCGTATGTCTTGACGAAGTGGTGAGTTCAATCCAAAACGGTCGCTACATTTCCAAAAAGTTCTTATGGGCCCAAAACGGACACAGTGTGCAAAAGTTACGCTCAATTCTTCGTACGCCGACAATCCAAGTGTTCCGAATATGCAACTGCTCATTTTTTCGAAAAATGGCCGGAATCCCTCCTACATCACGACGATGTGATGAGTTCCTTCCAAAATTGTCGCTACATTTCCAAAAAGTTCTTATGGGCCCAAAACAGGCACTGTGTGCAAAGGTTACGCTCAATTCTTCGTACTCCGACAATCCAAGTATTCCAAATATGCAAGTGCTCATTCTTTCGAAAAGAGGCCGAAATCCCTCACACGTCACGTCGAAGTGGTGAGTTCAATCCAAAACTGTCGCTACATTTCCAAAAAGTTCGTATGGTCCCAAAGTCGAAGAATGGCCGAAATCCCTCATACGTCACGACGAAGTGGTGAGCTCAGTCCAAAATGGTCGCTACATTTCCAAAATGTACTTATGGGCCCAAAACGGACACCGTGCGCAAAAGTTGCGCTCAATTCTTCGTACGCCGACAATCCAAGCGTTCCAAATATGCAAGTGCTCATTCTTTCGAAAAATGGCCGAAATCCCTCGTACGTCACGACGAAGTGGTGAGTGCAATCCAAAACGGTCGCTACATTTCCAAAAAGTTCTTATGGGCCCAAAACGGACGCCGTGTGCAAAAGTTACACTCAATTCTTCGTCCATTGACTCTCCAAGCGTTTTAAATATACAAGCGCTCCTTCTTTTGAAGAATGTCCAAAATCCTTCGTACGTCACGACGAAGTGGTGAGTTCGATCCAAAACGGTCGCTACATTTCCAAAATGTTCTTATGGGCCCAAAACGGACACCGAGTGCAAAAGTTACGCTCAATTCTTCGTACGCCGACAATCCAAACGTTCCAAATATGCAAGTGTTCATTCTCTCAAAAAATGGCCGAAATCCCTCGTACGTCATGACGAAGTGTTGAGTTCAATCCAAAACGGTTGCTACATTTCCAAAAAGTTCTTGTGGGCCAAAAACGGACACCGTGTGCAAAAGTTACGCTCAATTATTCGTCTGCCGACTCTCCAAGCGTTCTAAATATGCAAATGCTCATTCTTCCGAAAAACGGCCAAAATCCCTCGTACGTCATGACGAAGTGGTGAGTTCAATCCAAAACGGTCGCTACATTTCCATAAAGTTCTTATGGGCCCTAAGCAGACACCGTGTGCAAAAGTTATGCTCAATTCTTCGTCCGCCGACTCTCCAAGCGTTCTAAATATACAAGCGCTCATTCTTTCGAAGAATGGCCAAAATCCCTCGTACGTCACGACGAAGCGGTGAGTTCAATCCAAAACGGTCGCTACATTTCCAAAAAGTTCTTATGGACCCAAAACGGACACCGTGTGCAAAAGTTACGCTCAATTCATCGTACGCCGACAATCTAAGCGTTCCAAATATGCAAGTGCTCATTCTTTCGAAAAATGGCCGAAAGCCCTCATACGTCACGACGAAGTGGTGAGTTCAATCCAAAACGGTCGCTACTTTTCCAAAAAGTTCTTATGGGCCAAATCGGACACCGTGTGCAAAAGTTACGCTCAATTCATCGTACGCCGACAATCTAAGCGTTCCAAATATGCAAGTGCTCATTCTTTCGAAAAATGGCCGAAATCCCTCATATGTCACGACGAAATGGTGAGTTCAATCCAAAATGGTCGCTACATTTTCAAAAAGATCTTATGGGCCAAATCGGACACCGTGTGCAAAAGTTACGCTCAATTCTTCGTCCGTCGACTCTTGAAGCGTTCTAAATATACAAGCGCTCATTCTTTCGAAGAATGGCCAAAATCCCTCGTACTTCACAACGAAGTGGTGAGTTCAATCCAAAACGGTCGCTATATTTCCAAGAAGTTCTTATGGTCCCTAAACGGACACCGTGTGCAAAAGTTACGCTCAATTCTTCGTACGCCGACAATCCAAGCGTTGAAAATATGGAAGTGCTCATTCTTTCGAAAAATGGCTGAAATCCCTCATACGTCACGACGAAGTGGTGAGTTCAATCCAAAACGGTCGCTATATTTCCAAGAAGTTCTTATGGTCCCTAAACGGACACCGTGTGCAAAAGTTACGCTCTATTCTTCGTACGCCGACAATCCAAGCGTTCCAAATATGCAAGTGCTCATTCTTTTGAAAAATGGCCAAAATCGCTCGTACGTCATGACGAAGTGGTGAGTTCAATCCAAAACGGTCGCTATATTTCCAAGAAGTTCTTATGGTCCCTAAACGGACACCGTGTGCAAAAGTTACGCTCTATTCTTCGTACGCCGACAATCCAAGCGTTCCAAATATGCAAGTGCTCATTCTTTTGAAAAATGGCCAAAATCGCTCGTACGTCATGACGAAGTGGTGAGTTCAATCCAAAACGGTCGCTACATTTCCAAAAAGTTCTTATGGGCCAAAAACGGACATCGTGTGCAAAAGTTACGCTCAATTCTTCGTCCGCAGACTCTCCAAGCGTTCTAAATATACAAGCGCTCATTCGTTTGAAGAATGGCCAAAATCCCTCATACGTCACGACGAAGTGGTGAGTTCAATCCAAAACGGTCGCTACATTTCAAAAAAGTTCTTATGGGTCCAAAACGGACACCGTGTGCAAAAGTTACGCTCAATTCTTCGTACGCCAAGTGCTCATTCTTTCGAAAAATGGCCGAAATCCCTCCTACGTCACGACGAAGTGGTGAGTTCAATCCTAAACGGTTACTACATTTCCAAAAAGTTCTTATGGGCCCAAAGCCGAAGAATGGCCGAAATCCATCATACGTCACGACGAAGTGGTGAGCTCAATCCAAAACGGTCACTACATTTCCAAAAAGTTCTTATGGGCCAAAAGCGCGACAATCCAAGTATTCCAAATATGCAAGTGCTCATTCTTTCGAAAAATGGCCGAAATCCCTCATACGTCACGTCGAAGTGGTGAGTTCAATCCAAAATTGTCGCTACATTTCCAAAAAGTTCGTATGGGCCCAAAGTCGAAGAATGGCCGAAATCCCTCATACGTCACGACGAAGTGGTGAGCTCAATCCAAAACGGTCACTACATTTCCGAAAAGTTCTTATGGGCCAAAAGCGGACACCGTGTGCAAAAGTTACGCTCAATTCTTCGTACGCCGACAATCCAAGCGTTCCACATATGCAAGTGCTCATTTTTTTGAAAAATGGCCGAAATCCCTCGTACGTGACAACGAAGTGGTGAGTGCAACCCAAAACGGTTGCTACATTTCCAAAAAGTTCTTATGGGCCCAAAACGGACACCGTGTACAAAAGTTACGCTCAATTCTTCGTCCATCGACTCTCCAAGCGTTCTAAATATACAAGCGCTCATTCTTTCGAAGAATGGCCAAAATCCCTCGTATGTCATGACGAAGTGGTGAGTTCAATCCAAAATGGTCGCTACACTTCCAAAAAGTTCTTATGGGCCCAAAACGGACACCGTGTGCAAAAGTTACGCTCAATTCTTCGTACGCCGACAATCCAAGTGTTCCAAATATGCAACTGCTCATTTTTTTGAAAAATGGCCGGAATCCCTCCTACGTCACGACGATGTGGTGAGTTCTATCCAAAACAGTCGCTACATTTCCAAAAAGTTCTTATGGGCCCAAAACAGACACCGTGTGCAAAGGTTACGCTCAATTCTTCGTACTCTGACAATCCAAGTGTTCCAAATATGCAAGTGCTCATTCTTTCGAAAAATGGCCGAAATCCCTCATACGTCACGTCGAAGTGGTGAGTTCAATCCAAAATTGTCGCTACATTTCCAAAAAGTTCGTATGGGCCCAAAGTCGAAGAATGGCCGAAATCCCACATACGTCACGACGAAGTGGTGAGCTCAATCCAAAACGGTCGCTACATTTCCAAAAAGTTCTTATGGGCCCAAAGCCGAAGAAAGGCCGAAATACCTCATATGTTATGACGAAGTGGTGAGCTCAATCCCAAACGGTCACTACATTTCCAAAAAGTTCTTATGGGCCCAAAGCGGACACCGTGTGCAAAAGTTACGCTCAATTCTTCGTACCACGACAATCCAAGCGTTCCAAATATGCAAGTGCTCATTCTTTCAAAAAATGGCCGAAATCCCTCGTACTTGACGACGAAGTGGTGAGTGCAATCCAAAACGGTCGCTACATTTTAAAAAAGTTCTTATGGGCCAAAAACGGACATCGTGTGCAAAAGTTACGCTCAATTCTTCGTCCGCCGACTCTCCAAGCGTTCTAAATATGCAAGCGCTCATTCTTTTGAAGAATGGCCAAAATCCCTCATACGTCACGATGAAGTGGTGAGTTCAATCCAAAACGGTCGCTACATTTCAAAAAAGTTCTTATGGGCCCAAAACGGACACCGTGTCCAAAAGTTACGCTCAATTCTTCGTACGCCGACAATCCAACCGCTCCAAATGTGCAAGTGCTCATTCTTTCGAAAAATGGCCGAAATCCCTCCTACGTCACGACGAAGTGGTGAGTTCAATCCTAAACGGTTACTACATTTTCAAAAAGTTCTTATGGGCCCAAAGCCGAAGAATGGCCGAAATCCATCATACGTCACGATGAAGTGGTGAGCTCAATCCAAAACGGTCACTACATTTCCAAAAAGTTCTTATGGGCCAAAAGCGAACACCGTGTGCAAAAGTTACGATCAATTCTTCGTACGCCGACAATCCAAGCGTTCCACATATGCAAGTTCCCATTTTTTCGAAAAATGGCCGAAATCCCTTGTACGTGACAACGAAGTGGTGAGCTCAATCCCAAACGGTCACTACATTTCCAAAAAGTTCTTATGGGCCCAAAGCGGACACCGTGTGCAAAAGTTACGCTCAATTCTTCGTACCCCGACAATCCAAGCGTTCCAAATATGCAAGTGCTCATTCTTTCAAAAAATGGCCGAAATCCCTCGTACGTCACGACGAAGTGGTGAGTTCAATCCAAAACGGTCACTACATTTCCAAAAAGTTCTTATGGGCCCAAAGCGGACACCGTGTGCAAAAGTTACGCTCAATTCTTCGTACCCCGACAATCCAAGCGTTCCAAATATGCAAGTGCTCATTCTTTCAAAAAATGGCCGAAATCCCTCGTACGTCACGACGAAGTGGTGAGTTCAATCCAAAACGGTCACTACATTTCCAAAAAGTTCTTATGGGCCCAAAGCGGACACCGTGTGCAAAAGTTACGCTCAATTCTTCGTACCCCGACAATCCAAGCGTTCCAAATATGCAAGTGCTCATTCTTTCAAAAAATGGCCGAAATCCCTCGTACGTCACGACGAAGTGGTGAGTTCAATCCAAAACGGTTACTACATTTCCAAAAAGTTCTTATGGGCCCAAAACGGACACCGTGTGCAAAAGTTACGCTCAATTGTTTGTACACCGACAATCCAAGTGTTCCAAATATGCAAGTGCTCATTCTTTCAAAAAATGGCCGAAATCCCTCGTACGTCACGACGAAGTGGTGAGTTCAATCCAAAACGGTCGCTACATTTCCAAAAAGTTCTTATGGGCCCAAAGCGGACACCGTGTGCAAAAGTTAGGCTCAATTCTTCGTCCGCCGACTCTCCAAGCGTTCTAAATATACAAGCGCTCATTCTTTCCAAGAATGGCCAAAATCCCTCGTACGTCACTACGAAGTGGTAAGTTCAATCCAAAACGGTCGCTACATTTCCAAAAAGTACTTATGGGCCCAAAATGGACACCTTGTGCAAAAGTTACCCTCAATTCTTCGTACGTCGACAATCCAAGCGTTCCAAATATGCAAGTTCTAATTCTTTCGAAAAAAGGCCGAAATCCCTCATACGTCACGAAGAAGTGGTGAGTTCAATCCAAAACAGTCGCTACATTTCCAAAAATTTCTTATGGGCCCAAAGCGGACACCGTGTGCAAAAGTTACGCTTAATTCTTCGTCCGCCGTCTCTCCAAGCGTTCCAAATATACAAGCGCTCGTTCTTTCGAAGAATGGCCAAAATCCCTCATACGTCACGACGAAGTGGTGAGTTCAATCCGAAACGGTCGCTACATTTCCAAAAGGTACTTATGGGGCCAAAACGGACACCGTGTGTAAAAGTTACACTCAATTCTTTGTACGCCGACAATCCAAGCATTCTAAATATACAAGCGCTCATTCTTTCGAAGAATGGCCAAAATCCCTCATACGTCACGACGAAGTGGTGAGTTCAATCCGAAACGGTCGCTACATTTCCAAAAATTTCTTATGGGCCCAAAGCGGACACCGTGTGCAAAAGTTACGCTCAATTCCTCCTACGTCGACAATCCAAGCGTTCCAAATATTCAAGTGCTCATTCTTTAGAAAAATGGCCAAAATCTCTCCTACCTCATGACGAAGTGGTGAGTTCAATCCGAAACGGTCGCTACATTTCCAAAAAGTTCTTATGGCCCCAAAACGGACACTGTGTACAAAAGGTACCCTCAATTCTTCGTACGCCGACAATCCAAGCATTCCAAATATGCAAGCGCTCA
>NW_019266817.1:0-6656 GCF_002742605.1 Olea europaea var. sylvestris
GGCAATCAGGAAATTGATACAAATGACAATGTAATTAGCATGGAATGTATGAATCATATTGGCCAAACGTAGAACGTGAAGTTCGGGGTATTACAGTTTTAATTTCAAACAATTTTCCCACCCAATTGACACTTGACAACAATTCAATTGTCAAACAACGTGTTCGAAATCTGCGTACAAATAGCAAAGTTCAATCGGTAAGAACCTTACTTCATGTACACTATGGTGCACACTTTAGTTTACACTTTGCCACGTGACATATCCTCGTTGGAAAGTTAAAATTTCAAACAGTTTTCCCATCCAATTAACCCTTGACAACAATGCAAGTGTCAAACAACGTGTCAAAAATAGTGTACAAATAGTAAAGTTCGATCGATTAGAACCTTGCTACATGTACTCTTTAGTTTACACTTTGCTACGTGATATTCCCCTGTCGGACAGTTTAAATTTCAAATAGCTTTCTTATCCAATTGAAACTTGACAACCACGTAAAAGACAAACAACGTGTAAAAAACTAGTTTACAAATAGCAAAGTTCAATCTGTTAGAACCTTGCTATATATACACTATGGTGTACACACTTTAGTTTACACTTTGCCGTGAGATATTACCCTGCTGGACAGTTTAAATTTCAAACAGTTTTCCCATCTAATTGACACTTGACAACAATGCAAGTATCAAATAACGTGGCAAAAATCAGTTTACAAATAGCAAAGTTCGATTTGTAAGGACCATGCTGAATGAACACTTTGCCACGTGACATGACAGTGTCTGATAGCTTAAATTTCAAACAGTTTTCCCAACCAATTGGCACTTAACAACAATGTAAGTATCAAATAACGTGGCAAAATCAGTGTAAAATTGTAAAGTTCAATCGGTAAGGACTATGTTATACGTACATTTTGGTGTACATTTTGTGACATGACACTGTTGGATTGCTTAAATTTCAAATTGTTTTCCCATCCAATTGACACTTGACAACGATTCTAGTGTCAAACAACGTGATCGAAATCGGTGTACAAATAGTAAAGTTCAATCGGTAAGAACCTTGCTAAATGTACACTATGGTGTACACACTTTAGTTTACACTTTGCCACGTAACATTACCATGTTGGACAATTTAAATTTCAAATAGTTTTCCCATCCAATTGACACTTGACAACAATTCGAGTGTCAAACAACGTGTCCAAAATCAGTCTAGAAATAGCAAAGTTCAATCGAGAAGATCCTTGCTACATGTACACTATGGTGTACACTTTAGTTTACACTTTGCCACTTGACATTACCCCGTAGGACAGTTTAAATTTCAAATAGTTTTCCCATCCAATTAACACATGACAACAATGCAAGTATCAAATAACGTGGCAAAAATCAGTGTACAAATAACAAAGTTCAATCGGTAAGGACCATGCTACATGTACACTTTGCCACGTGACATGACACTATCTAACAGTTTAAATTTCAAACAGTTTTCCCAACCAATTGACACTTGACAACAATTCAAGTTTCAAACAACGTGTCCAAAATTGGCGTACAAATAACAAAGTTCAATCGGTATGAACCTTGCTACATGCACACTATGGTGTATACTTTAGATTACACTCTACCACGTGACATATTCATTGGAACGTTTAAATTTTAAACAGTTTTCCCATCCAATTGACACTTGACAATAATGCAAGTGTCAAACAACGTGTCAAAAATAGTGCACAAATGAAAAAGTTCAATAAGTAAGAACCTTGCTACATGTACACTTTAGTTTACACTTTGCTACGTGACATTACACTGATGGACAGTTTAAATTTCAAACAGTTTTCCTATCCAATTGACACTTGACAACATTGTAAGAGTCAAACAACATGTCAAAAATCAGTACACAAATAGCAAAGATCAATCGGTAAAAACCTTGCTACATGTACACTATGGTGTACACTTTTACTTACACTTTACCACACGACATTACGCCGTTGGAAAAGTTTAAATTTCAAATAGTTTTTGAATCCAATTGACACTTGACAACAATGCAAGTCTCAAACAATGTGTCAAAAATCAGTGTACAAATAACAAAGTTCAATAGGTAAGAACCTTTCTACATGTACACTATGGTGTACACTTTAGCAAAGTGTAAACTAAAGAGTACATGTAGTATGGTTCTAACCGATTGAACTTTACTATTTGTACACTATTTTTGACAAGTTGTTTGACACTTGCATTGTTGTCAAGTGTAAATTGGATGGGAAAACTGTTTAAAATTTAAACTTTCCAACGAGGATATGTCATGTGGCAAAGTGTAAACTAAAGTGTGCACCATAGTGTAAAAGAAGCAAGGTTCTTACTGATTGAACTTTGCTATTTGTACGCCGATTTGGAACACGTTGTTTAACAATTGAATTGTTGTCATTTGTCAATTCAATGGGAAAACTGTTTGAAATTAAAACAGCCCAACAGGGTCATGTCATGTCGCAAAGTGTAAACTAAAGTGTACACCAAAGTGTACATGTAACATGGTCCTTACCGATTGAACTTTCCTATTTGTACACTGATTTTAGCCATGTCATTTGATTCTTGCATTGTTGTTAGGTGTCAATTAGATAGGAAAAGTGGTTGAAATTTAAACTACCCAACTGGGTAGTGTCACGTGGCAAAGTGTAAACTAAAGTGCATACACTATAGTGTACATGTAGCTAGGTTCTTACAGATTGAACTTTGCTATTTGTACAATGATTTTTTACACGTTGTTTGTCTCTTACGTGGTTGTCAAGTGTCAATTGGATAGGAAAGCTGTTTGAAATTTAAAGTGTCCGACAGGGTAATGTCACGTAGCAAAGTGTAAACTAAAGAGTACATGTAGTATGGTTCTAACCGATTGAACTTTACTATTTGTACACTATTTTTGACACGTTGTTTGACACTTGCGTTGTTGTCAAGTGTCAATTGGATGGGTAAACTGCTTGAAATTTAAACGTTCCAACGAGGATATGTCACGTGGCAAAGCATAAACTAAAGGGTACACAATAGTGTACATGAAGTAAGGTTCTTACCGATTGAACTTTGCTATTTTTACGTCGATTTCGAACACGTTGTTTGACACTTGAATTATTGTCAAGTGTCAATTGGATGGAAAAATAATTTGAACTTTAAACTGTCCAACAGTGTCTTGTCACGTGGCAATGTGTAAACTAAAGTGTACACCAAAGAGTACATGTAGCATGGTCCTTACCGATTGAACTTTGCTGTTTGTACACTGATTTTAGCCATGTCATTTGATACTTGCATTGTTGTTAGTGTCAATTAGCTAGGAAAAGTGGTTGAAATTTAAACTACCCAACAGGGTAGTATCACGTGGCAAAGTGTAAACTAAAGTGCATACACTATAGTGTACATGTAGCTAGGTTCTTACAGAGTGAACTTTGCTATTTGTACAATGATTTTTTACACGTTGTTTGTCTCTTACGTGCTTGTCAAGTGTCAATTGGATAGGAAAGCTGTTTGAAATTTAAAGTGTCCGACAGGGTAATGTCACGTAGCAAAGTGTAAACTAAAGAGTACATGTAGTATAGTTCTAACCGATTGAACTTTACTATTTGTACACTATTTTTGACACGTTGTTTGACACTTGCGTTGTTGTCAAGTGTCAATTGGATGGGAAAACTATTTGAAATTTAAACTTTCCAATGAGGATATGTCATGTGGCAAAGTGTAAACTAAAGTGTGCACCATAGTGTACATGAAGCAAGGTTCTTACTGATTGAACTTTGCTATTTGTACACCGATTTGGAACACGTTGTTCAACAATTGAATTGTTATCATGTGTCAATTGAATGGAAAAACTGTTCGAAATTAAAACAGCCCAACATTGTCTTGTCACGTCGCAAAGTGTAAGCTAAAGTGTACACCAAAGTGTACATGTAGCACGGTCCTTTCCGATTGAACTTTGCTATTTGTACTTTGATTTTTGCCATGTTATTTGATACTTGCATTGTTGTCAAGTGTCAATTGGATGGGAAAATCGTTTGAAATTTAAACTGTCCAACAGGGTAATGTCACATGGCAAATTGTAAACTAAAGTGTGAACTCCATAATGTTCCGATAGCAAGGTTCATACAAATTGAACTTTGCTATTTGTACACTGATTTTTTACACGTTGTTTGACTCTAGCATTGTTGTCAAGTGTCAATTGGATAGGAAAACTGTTTGAAATTTAAATTGTCCGATAGGGTAATGTCACGTAGCAAAGTGTAAACTAAAGAGTACATTTAGCAAGATTCTTACCGATTGAACTTTACTATTTGTACACTATTTTTGACATGTTGTTTGACACTTGCATTGTTGTCAAGTGTCAATTGGATGGAAAAACTGTTTGAAATTTAAACTTTCCAACGAGGATATGTCACGTGGCAAAGTGTAAACTAAAGTGTGCACCATAGTGTACATGAAGCAAATTCTTACCGATTGAACTTTGCTATTTTTACGTCGATTTTGAACACGTTGTTTGACACTAAGTGTCAATTGGATGGAAAAATAGTTTGAACTTTAAAATGTCCAACAGTGTCTTGTCATGTGGCAATGTGTAAACTAAAGTGTACATGTAGCATGGTCCTTATCGATTGAACTTTGCTATTTGTACACTGATTTTAGCCATGTCATTTGATACTTGCATTGTTGTTAGGTGTCAATTAGATAGGAAAAGTGGTTGAAATTTAAACTACCCAATAGGGTAGTGTCACGGGGCAAAGTGTAAACTAAAGTGCATACACCGTAGTGTACATGTAGCTAGGTTCTTAACGTTTGAACTTTGCAATTTGTACACTAATTTTTTACATGTTGTTTGGCTCTTACATTGTTGTCAAGTATCAATTGGATATGAAAACTGTTTGAAATTTAAATTGTCCGGCAGGGTAATGTCACTTAGTAAAGTGTAAACTAAAGAGTACATGTAGCAAGGTTCTAACCGATCGAACTTTACTATTTGTACACTATTTTTGACACGTTGTTTGACACCTGCATTGTTGTCAAGGGTCAATTGGATGGGAAAACTATTTGAAATTTAAACTTTCCAACGAGGATATGTCACATGGCACAGTGTAAACTAAAGTGTACACCATAGTGTACATGAAGCAAGGTTCTTACCGATTGAATTTTGCTATTTGTGCTCCGATTTTGAACACGTTGTTTGACACTTGAATTGTTATCAAGTCTCAATTGGATGGGAAAACTGTTTGAAATTTAAACAGTCCAATAGTGTCATGTCACCTGGCAAAGTGTAAACTAAAGTGTACACCAAAGTGTACATGTAGCATGGTCCTTACCTATTGAACTTTGTTATTTGTACACTAATTCTTGCCGCGTTATTTGATACTTGGGTTGTTGTCAAGTGTCAATTGGAAGGGAAAATTGTTTGAAATTTAAACTGTCCAACAGGGTAATGTCACGCAGCAAAGTGCAAACTAAAGTGTGCACACAATTGTGTACATATAGCAAGGTTCTTACAGGTTGAACTTTGCTATTTGTAAACTGATTTTTTATACGTTGTTTGATTCTGACATTGTTGTCAAGTGTCATTTGAATAGGAAAACTATTTGAAATTTAAGTTGTCCGACAGGGTAATGTCACGTAGCAAAGTGTAAACTAAAGAGTAGACGTAGTAACGTTCTTATCGATTGAACTTTACTATTTGTACACTATTTTTGGCACGTTGTTTGACATATGCATTGTTGTCAAGTGTCATTTGAATAGGAAAACTATTTGAAATTGAAGTTGTCCGACAGGGTAATGTCACGTAGCAAAGTGTAAACTAAAGAGTACACGTAGCAACGTTCTTACCGATTGAACTTTGCAATTTGTACATCGATTTTGAACACGTTGTTTGACACTTGAATTGTTTTCAAGTGTCAATTGGATGGGAAAACTGTTTGAATTTTAAACTGTCCAGCAGTGTCATGTCACGTGGCAAAGTGTAAAACGAAAGTGTACACCAAAGTGTACAAGTAGCATGGTCCTTACCAATTGAACTTTGCTATTTGACACTAGTTTTTGCAACGTTATTTGATACTTGCATTGTTGTCAACTGTCAATTGAATAGGAAAACTAGTAGAAATTTAAACTGTCCAACAGGGTAATATCACGTAGCAAAGTGTAAACTAAAGTGTGTACACCATAGTGTACATGTAGCAAGGTTCTTACCGATTAAATTTTGCTCGTTGTACACAGATTTTTGACACGTTGTTTGACACTTTCATTGTTGTCATGTGTCAATTGGATGGGAAAACTGTTTGAAATTTAAACTGCCCAGCGGGCTAATTTCACGTGGCAAAGTGTAAACTAAAGTGCGTACACCATAGTGTACATGTAGCAAGGTTCTTACCGATTGAACTTTACTATTTGTATACTAACTTTTTACACGTTGTTTGGCTCTTACATTGTTGTACACTGATTTTTGACACGCTGTTTGACACTTGCAATGTTCTCAAATGTCAATTGGCTAGGAAAACTATTTGAAATATAAACTATCCAACAAGGTAATGTCATGTGGTATAGTGTAAACTAAAGTGTGTACACCATAGTGTACATGTAGCAAGGTTCTTACCGATTGAACTTTTCTATTAGTACACTGATTTTCGACACGTTGTTTGTCACTTTCATTGTTGTCAAGCGTCA
>NW_019266818.1:0-6656 GCF_002742605.1 Olea europaea var. sylvestris
AGCGATTTTTATTTCCAATCAAACAGCCAAATTTCAGCCAATTCCGACACAGTCGAGAAAAATGACAAAATTGCCCCCGGCGCGGTTTTCCTTTCCGATCAACCAGTCGAATTTTTGCCAATTCCGACACAGTTGCGAAAAATGACGAAATTACACCCGGCGCGATTTTTATTTCCGATCAAACTGCCAAACTTCAGCCAATTCCGACATAGTTGAGAAAAATGACGAAATTGTCCCCGACGCGATTTTTGTTTCCGATCAGCCTATCAAATTTGAGCCCATTCCGACACAGTCGAGAAAAATGACGAAATTGCCTTGGGCGCGATTTTTATTTCAGATCAAACTGCCAAATTAAAGACAATTCCGACACAGTCGCTAAAAATGACGAAATTTCCCTGGCGCGATTTTTGTTTCCGATCAACCTGTCAAATTTGGGCTCATTCCGACACAGTGGAGAAAAATTACGAAATTGCCCCCCGCGCGATTTTGTTTCCGATCAACCTGTCAAATTCGAGCCCATTCCGACACTGTCGAGAAAAATGACGAAATATCCCCGTCGCGATTTTTATTTCAGATCAAACTGCCAAATTTTAGCCAATTCGAACACAATCGAGAAAAATGACGAAATTGTCCCCGGCGCGATTTTTGTTACCGATCAACAAGTCAAATTTCAGCCAATTCCGACACAGTCGCGAAAAATGACGAAATTACACCCGGTGCGATTTTTGTTCACGATAAACCTGTCAAATTTGAGCCCATTCCGACCCAGTCGAGAAAGATGACAAAATTGCCCCCGCCGCGATTTTTTTTTCCGATCAACCTGTCAAATTTGAGCCCATTCCGACACAGTCGGGAAAAATGACGAAATTGCCCCTGGCGCGATTTTTATTTCAAATCAAACTGCCAAATTTCATCCAATTCTGACACAGTCGAGAAAAATGACGAAATTGTACCCGGCCCGATTTTTGTTTCCGATCAACAAGTCAAATTTCAGCCAATTCCGACGCAGTCGAGAAAAATGACGAAATCGCCCCCGGGGCGATTTTTTTTCCAATCAACCTGTCAAATTTGAGCCCATTCCGACACAGTCGAGAAAAATGACGAAATTGCCCCTGTGCGATTTTTATTTCAGATCAAACTGCCAAATTTTAGCAAATTCCGACACAGTCGAGAAAAACAACGAAATTGCCCCCGGCGCGATTTTTGTTTCCTATCAACTAGTAAAATTTTAGCCATTTCCGACACAGTCGCGAAAAATGACGAAATTACACCCGGCGAGATTTTTGTTCCTGATAAACTGGTCAAATTTGAGCCCATTCCGACACAGTCGAGAAAAATGACGAAATTGCCGCCTGCGCGATTTTTATTTCCGATCAAACTACCAAATTTCAGCCAATTCCGAGACAGTCGAGAAAAAAGACGAAATTGCCCCCGGCGCGATTTTTGTTTCCGATCAACCTGTCAAATTTGAGCCCATTCCGACACAGTCGAGGAAAATGACGAAATTGCCGTCGGCGAGATTTTTATTTCATACCAAACTACCAAATTTCAGCCAATTTCGACACAGTCGAGAAAAATGATGAAATTACTCCCGGCTCGATTTTTGTTTCCGATCAACAAGTCGAATATCAGCCAATTCCGACATAGTCGCGAAAAATGACGAAATTAAACCCGGCGCGATTTTTGTTCCCAATAAACCTGTCAAATTTGAGCCCAATCCGACACAGCCGAGAAAAATGACGAAATTATCGTCGGCGCGATTTTTGTTTCTGATCGAACTGCCAAATTTCAGCCAATTCCGACACAGTCGAGAAAAACAACGAAATTGCCCCCGGCGCGATTTTTGTTTCCTATCAACTAGTAAAATTTTTGCCAATTCCGACACAGTTGCGAAAAATGACGAAATTACACCCGGCGCGATTTTTGTTCCCGATCAACCTGTCAAATTTGAGGAAATTTCGACACAGTCGCGAAAAATGACGAAGTTGCCGCCGGCGCGATTTTTGTTTCCGATCAACTTGTCAAATTTCAACCCATTCCGACATCGTCGCAAAAAATTGCATAATTGCCCCCGGCGCGATTTTTGTTTCCGATCAACCTGTCAAATTTGAGCTCATTTCGACACGGTCGAGAAAAATTACGAAATTGCCCCCGGCGCGATTTTTGTTTCCGATCAACCTGTCAAATTCGAGCCCATTTCAACACTGTCGAGAAAAATGAAGAAATTACCACTGGCGCAATTTTTATTTCAGATCAAACTGCCAAATTTCAGCCAATTCCGACACAGTCGAGAAAAATGACGAAATTACCCCCGGCGCGATTTTTGTCTTTGATCAACCTGTCAAATTTTAGCCAATTCCGACACAGTCGCTAAAAATGCCGTAATTGCTCCGGCGCGATTTTTGTTTCCGATCAACCTGTCAAATTTTAGCCCATTCCGACACTGTCGAGAAAAATGACGAAACTGCCCCTGGCGCGATTTTTATTTCGGATCAAACTGCCAAATTTCATCCAATTCCGACACAGTCGAGAAAAATGACGAAATTCCCCCGACGCGATTTTTGTTTCCGATCAACCTGTCAAATTTGAGCCCATTCCGACACAGTCGCGAAAAATGACGAAATTACACCCGGCGCGATTTTTGTTCCCGATAAATCTGTCAAATTTGAGCCCATTCCGACACAGTCGCGAAAAATGACGAAATTACACCCGGCGCGATTTTTGTTCCCGATAAATCTGTCAAATTTGAGCCCATTCCGACACAGTCGCGAAAAATGACGAAATTACACCCGGCGCGATTTTTGTTCCCGATAAATCTGTCAAATTTGAGCCCATTCCGACACAGTCGCGAAAAATGACGAAATTACACCCGGCGCGATTTTTGTTCCCGATAAATCTGTCAAATTTGAGCCCATTCCGACACAGTCGCGAAAAATGACGAAATTACACCCGGCGCGATTTTTGTTCCCGATAAATCTGTCAAATTTGAGCCCATTCCGACACAGTCGCGAAAAATGACGAAATTACACCCGGCGCGATTTTTGTTCCCGATAAATCTGTCAAATTTGAGCCCATTCCGACACAGTCGCGAAAAATGACGAAATTACACCCGGCGCGATTTTTGTTCCCGATAAATCTGTCAAATTTGAGCCCATTCCGACACAGTCGCGAAAAATGACGAAATTACACCCGGCGCGATTTTTGTTCCCGATAAATCTGTCAAATTTGAGCCCATTCCGACACAGTCGCGAAAAATGACGAAATTACACCCGGCGCGATTTTTGTTCCCGATAAATCTGTCAAATTTGAGCCCATTCCGACACAGTCGCGAAAAATGACGAAATTACACCCGGCGCGATTTTTGTTCCCGATAAATCTGTCAAATTTGAGCCCATTCCGACACAGTCGCGAAAAATGACGAAATTACACCCGGCGCGATTTTTGTTCCCGATAAATCTGTCAAATTTGAGCCCATTCCGACACAGTCGCGAAAAATGACGAAATTACACCCGGCGCGATTTTTGTTCCCGATAAATCTGTCAAATTTGAGCCCATTCCGACACAGTCGCGAAAAATGACGAAATTACACCCGGCGCGATTTTTGTTCCCGATAAATCTGTCAAATTTGAGCCCATTCCGACACAGTCGCGAAAAATGACGAAATTACACCCGGCGCGATTTTTGTTCCCGATAAATCTGTCAAATTTGAGCCCATTCCGACACAGTCGCGAAAAATGACGAAATTACACCCGGCGCGATTTTTGTTCCCGATAAATCTGTCAAATTTGAGCCCATTCCGACACAGTCGCGAAAAATGACGAAATTACACCCGGCGAGATTTTTGTTTCCTATCAACAAGTCAAATTTGAGCCCATTCCGACACAGTCGCGAAAAATGACGAAATTGCCCCCAGCGCGATTTTTGTTCCCGATAAACCTGTCAAATTTTAGCCCATTCCGACGTAGTCGAGAAAAATGACGAAATTGCCCACGGGGCGATTTTTGTTTTCGATCAACCGGCCGAATTTGAGCCCATTCCGACACAGTCGAGAAAAATGACGAAATCGCCCTCGGCGCGATTTTTGTTTCCGATCAACCAGTCAAATTTTAGCCAATTCCGACACAGTCGCGAAAAATTACGAAATTGCCCCGGCGCGATTTTTTTTCCGATCAACCTGTCAAATTTGAGCCCATTCCGACACAGTCGAGAAAAATGATGAAATTGCCCCCGGCGCGATTTTCATTTCAGATCAAACTGCCAAATTTCAGCCAATTCCGACACAGTCGAGAAAAATGACGATATTGCCCCCGGCACGGTTTTTGTTTCCGATCAACAAGTCAAATTTCAGCCAATTCCGACACTGTCGCGAAAAATGACGAAATTGCACCCGGCGCGGTTTTTGTCCCGATCAACCAGTCGAATTTGAGCTCATTCCGACACAGTCGCGAAAAATGACGAAATAGCCACCAGCGCGATTTTTGTTTCCGATCAACCTGTCAAATTACGAAATTGCCCCCGGCGCGGTTTTTGTCCCGATCAACCCGTCGAATTTGAGCTCATTCCGACACAGGCGCGAAAAATGACGAAATAGCCACCAGCGCGATTTTTGTTTCCGATCAACCTGTCAAATTTTAGCCCATTCCTACACAGTCGTGAAAAATGACGAAATTGCCCCCGGAACGATTTTTTGTTTCCGATCAACCTGTCAAATTTCAGCCAATTCCGACACAGTCGAGAAAAATGACGAAATTGTCCCCAGCGCGATTTTGGTTTCCGATCAACCAATCAAATTTCAGCCAATTCCGACACAATCGAGAAAAATGACGAAATTGCCCCCGGCGCGATTTTTGTTTCCGATCAACCAATCAAATTTTAGCCAATTCCGACACAGTCGCGAAAAATGACGAAATTACACCCGACGCGATTTTTGTTTCCTGTCAACAAGTCAAATTTTAGCTCATTCCGACACAGTCGTGAAAAATGTCGAAATCGCGCCCGACCCGATTTTTGTTCCTGATAAACCTGCCAAATTTGAGCCCATTCCGACGCAGTCGAGAAAAATGACGAAATTGCCCCGGCGCGATTTTTGTTTCCGATCAACCGGTCAAATTTGAGCCCATTCCGACACAGTCGAGAAAAATGACGAAATCGCCCCCGGCGCGATTTTTGTTTCCGATCAACCGGTCAAATTTGAGCCCATTCCGACACAGTCGAGAAAAATGACGAAATCGCCCCCGGCGCGATTTTTGTTTCCGATCAAACAGTCAAATTTTAGCCAATTCCGACGCAGTCGCGAAAAATTACGAAATTACCCCGGCGCGATTTTTTTTCCGATCAACCTGTCAAATTCGAGCCCATTCCTACACAGTCGAGAAAAATGACGAAACTGCCCCCGGCGCCATTTTTATTTCAGATCAAACTGCGAAATTTCAGCCAATTCCGACACAGTCGCGAAAAATGACGAAATTGCCCCGGCGCGGTTTTTGTTCCCGATCAACCAGTCGAATTTGAGCTCATTCCGACACAGTCGTGAAAAATGACGAAATCGCCACCAGCGCGATTTTTGTTTCCGATCAACCTGTCAAATTTTTGTCCATTCCTACACAGTCGTGAAAAATGACGAAATTGCCCCCGGCGCGGTTTTCTGTTTACGATCAACCTGTCAAATTTTAGCCCATTCCTACACAGTCGTGAAAAATGACGAAATTGCCCCCGGAGCGATTTTTTGTTTCCGATCAACCTGTCAAATTTCAGCCAATTCCGACACAGTCGAGAAAAATGACGAAATTCCCCCCGGTGTTATTTTTGTTTCCGATCAACCAATCAAATTTTAGCCAATTCCGACACAGTCGCGAAAAATGACGAAATTACACCCTGCGCGATTTTTGTTTCCTATCAACAAGTCAAATTTTAGCCCATTCCGACACAGTCGTGAAAAATGACGAAATTGCCCCCGACCCGATTTTTGTTCCTGATAAACCTGTCAAATTTGAGCCCATTCCGACGCAGTCGGGAAAAATGACGAAATTGCCTCCGGCGCGATTTTTGTTTCCGATCAACCGGTCAAATTTGAGCCCATTCTGACACAGTCGAGAAAAATGACGAAATTGCCCCCGACGCGATTTTTGTTTCCGATCAACCAGTCAAATTTTAGCCAATTCCGACACAGTCGCGAAAAATGACGAAATTTCACCCGGCGCTATTTTTGTTCCCGATCAACATGTCAAATTTGAGCCCATTCCGACACAGTCGAGAAAAATGACGAAATTGCCCCGGTGCGGTTTTTGTTTCCAATCAACCAATCAAATTTTAGGCAATTTCGACACAGTCACGAAAAATGACGAAATGACACCGGGCGAGATTGTTGTTTCCTATCAACATGTCAAATTTGAGCCCATTCCGACACAGTCGAGAAAAATGACGAAATTGCCCCTGTGCGATTTTTGGTTCCGATCAACCAATCAAATTTTAGGCAATTTCGACACAGTCGCGAAAAATGACGAAATTACACCCGGCGAGATTTTTGTTTCCTATCAACAAGTCAAATTTGAGCCCATTTCGACACAGTCGCGGAAAATGACGAAATTGCCCCCTGCGCGATTTTTGTTCCCGATAAACCTGTCAAATTTGAGCCCATTCCGACGCAGTCGAGAAAA
>NW_019266819.1:0-6655 GCF_002742605.1 Olea europaea var. sylvestris
CTCATTAAAAATGACTTTGAACCATGAAGATGTGTACTCATTTAAAAACTGTACTGCACTTCTGATAACCCAATGCTGAAAGAATTGCCAAATATTATATCGCTTTCTGATGTGTCTGAATTTTCTGGTAGAGATCTAGTGGTTGTTATTAAGGGCATATGCGTGCAGCATTGTGGTTAATAGATGACTTGCGATCACGAATCTCGGTACCGTAAACAAGATTGGGACATCTCTTGTAAACACTGATAAGATTGTCTTAAGAACCTCTTGTGTTTAGGAAGTATCATGTTAGGAAATGATTAGAAATTTAGTACTTCAAAGATGAAGAGAATAGCAGGGAAGATAGTTTCCTTAGGCAGTAATCTCGTGTGTGAGTGATCTTAATTTCGAATTAGGCTTCTTTGTGAAGAATGAAGACAAAATATTTCAATTTTCGAATCTAGAGAAACTTAACGGAAATTTAATTTCTGAAATCTGTTTTGGAAGTTAAGAGAATTCTTAGTGAGGAAAATATTTATTTTGAAAGAAAATTTTGTTTATCCCTTAAATATCTAAACTCATAGTACGCTTATTCATTTTAATCAACTTTCTTTTCTTTTAGGATCTGCTTGGATGGCACTCTCTCGACCTTTCATTGACTATTGTATATGGGGTTGGGACAACTTACCGCGAACTGTCCTTATGTACTATGCAAACTTTATTTCCTCTCCCGAAGGCTATTTCCATACTGTAATCTGTAATGCTCCAGAGTTTCAGAATACCACGGTGAACAGTGATCTACATTTCATATCCTGGGACAATCCGCCAAAGCAGCATCCTCACTACCTAAATGTTGATGACATGAAAAGGATGGTCGACAGTAATGCTCCATTTGCAAGAAAGTTTCACCATGATGACCCAGTGCTAGAAAGAA
Source organism: Olea europaea var. sylvestris (assembly GCF_002742605.1). NCBI lineage: Eukaryota > Viridiplantae > Streptophyta > Magnoliopsida > Lamiales > Oleaceae > Olea > Olea europaea. The sequence goes on from NW_019266819.1 coordinate 914, forward strand.
TCGATTCTGAGCTCTTGTTTCGGGGCAAAGACATGCTTGTTCCTGGTGGATGGTGCACAGGTAACCGGGAAAATGGAACCGATCCATGCTCAACTGTGGGTGATATCACACTCCTCAGGCCTACTGCAGGTGCAAAGAGGCTAGAAAATCTGATCAGCTATCTTTTATCGAATGAGAATTTCCGACCAAGACAGTGCAAATAGCAAAACCTATTTTAGGAGGCTGATTGTTTATGATAGCGGCAAAAAGTTGAACAACCAGGTATTCATTTCCTTTTCTGTTAGAGAAAGACTGCTCAGGGCTTGCTTGATCCCTGTGTGTTACAGAGTTTCTACTCAAATTTGTATTCTGTGGGAAGAGGTTACAGATTGCAGGAGACTTTGCATAAGTTCTGATCTTGATAGTAGAATTATAACCATTTTTCCTTGTAATTATCCGGGCCTACTATTTCCACTCAATGGAGCACTTCACCGAGGTGAATTTCATGAAAGTGAACGCAGACGAGTTTTTGTCGTTACTTTGTGTATCAAATTATCCTGGAATTTCTTTCTTTCAATTCATTAATGCAAGACAAAGTGATTTAGAGATACTGTTCCACCTTCTACCTCCACCACCACCTCCGATTCCCTTCTGCCGCCTTGCCAAGTTGTGATATTCAGTGATGATATACTTGTAGTAATTAAATTCTTATTTAGCATGGTTATGAATTATTTCCTTGTGGCTGCTTGAATGCATGTTTGTTCTTGTGGTTCCTAACTCAAAGATTAGGATATAAAGATTTCAGTGCAGCATCCCCCTATTGCAGGAATAAATGTGAAAACTCAATCTTTGGATCTCCAATTCTAGGATGGTTGGGAAGTTTAAATTGCAAGATGGCTATGCCTATGTTACTCACACTTATGGTACCTCCGGTAAGGTCGACTCAATAATAGTGACCAGTATTACCGAAGAAACAAGAAGTTTAAGCATGAAGATTAACCAATCCAATACTTCTAGCAAAACTTCTGCTTTCTTGAAGTCTTGGCTAGTAATGTTCTTACTAATTCAATCTTCTCAACGGGGCCTCTAATTGCTATCTCTGCTCCTCGATCAAACAACAAAAGCAGCCGTTTGATCCTATGTGGATTGTACCTACGTACTAATCGTGGTCGTCCCTGGGCCTTCTGCACCCATATTTTTAACTCGTTCTCCTAATTTGTTTGCTTACCATGAGGTCTTTGTGTCGATTGAGTTCAGTATAGTATTGGTTTTTTTATATTTTAGAAATGAAATTGTATCTGCCTTGCCCGACCATAGGCTGGATTAAAGCTCAAGGTCTTGGTTGCTTAATAGTTTATATTCAAAAAATAAAGACAAATAAACAAAGATTTACAATCTATTATATGTTATTGCTGCGAATAACTTAGAATTTAATACACGTTTGACAGATATGACGTGCCTCCTTTAGAAAGAAACCTCGTAAGCAAAGTTATACATTACAATCATTACTATTAATTCTTTATCAAGTCTACTGAAGCAAAAAAGAGTACAAAGAAAATAAAAACATTTCAGATCTTATAATCTGCTCAAAAAGTAATAATAAATAAATAAAAATGTATAGATAGTACTAAAAAAGAAAAAAGAAGTTAAATTGATAATTTTATTAAGTATTCTGCACAAAAAAAAAAAAAAAAAAAAAAAAAGCATGAACAAAGTTAAACACTCATAGTCATTTCGAACATGATATCATAGAGCATGACTTTGACGAGTAATCAATTCCCAACACCCAGTCAACAACTAGATCTATGATCGCTGCCAGCGATCGACTAAAGCCCTTTTACATTCTTCAAATCAATCAATACAAGAATGCATGTATAGGAATTGGAAATACATGTAGAGGCTAAGGAAAATAGACATTTTTATTTTATTAATGGAATAAAATAAGACAAGCATACAACACAAGAATTAGCACCTAATTCTTAAGTAGACATATGTTCACCGCCCCATTTATCCGGGCAGAATGTTATAACATACTCATCAGAATCACAGTTAACCAATGGAGATGGTGTTTCAAAGGCATAACTGACATAAGAGGGACAAGCATCCTTAAACAATTTCGAATACAAACTAGGTTTGCACTTTTCTGGGCTGCCGTATTCATTCCTGCAACAGAATGAATCAAGATCATAAGCCAAACAAGCACTCTTGCAAGCCACAACTTCCCTTTGACCATTCACTACTTGGAGCTCAACTGGACACATGCTTTTCAAATTCTTCCAGCACCCTCCGATGTGACATTTTCTTGATAATGTCTTTGTGTCAACTGAAACCGGGAGATTATAGCCGTCGACAAGACTAACATCATAGAAACTTGGTTTTTTCGCATCGACCTATGTGAAACGATAAAATTTAAATAAATAAACGTGTCAGATTTCCAATAATGTAAAATTCTAGATAATGTCATTAAATATAACATCCTCAACCTATTGCTCGAGTAGCAAGATGATATTCAACCTTACATTGTAGTTGAATATTTAGTCCTCGATGAATATTGTCCAACATTATTAAACTATAAATTTCCGTGAGAGATTCAAATATCATACTATTATCAGGGACTCATTTGCAACTATAATAAAAGGTTTAGAACCAATTTACTCCTTTTAAATTTTGGGGATGAGTATGGCAATTCTCGCATTACACATGTTAGGCTATTGATGAAAAAAGTATCTTCAAAAGTTCAAATAAATAAATGTGCATCATTTCTAGGAAAATAAGCTATTAAACGAGATAGTTCATTGACCTGCAGTGCAAATTCAACTAGTGTAGCTGGAGGAAGGCCTATGATTCCATTGCACTCGAGTTGTCCATTGCAATCGCCTGTTTCACAGACAGGCCTACGATTCGAGTTGAAATTGCAGCCCGTCCTTGCCCAAATGCGCCCACTCCAGTCTCCCGGGGCCTGGAATTTTCGGATTTTTCCCGGTGGTAGATAGAATCCTCCCTTGGCTATAACTGGATGGCCACTGTTTGGGGCAGTAGCAGGCCATATAGGAAATGGACATTTGTTACTCACATAGAATGTGCAAGCTTGTACTACTAAGTTTCCTGCATATAATCGCCCAAAAACAAAATACGAAGTATGACTACGGCTTATTCTTAATAAATTTGCAATCCACAAAAAGTAACAAAATGTAAATTACCAGATGAGCCCAAGTTCCATATCAGGAAGAGAAAGAAAGCTACAAATTTTCCCAGAAAATGCATTGTGGATTCGAATCTGATAGTAAATTTGATTGCAAAAAGTACTTGTACATATATTTAATTCCTAAGAAGCTGCTTTGATTCTACTTCAAGTTAATAAATTAAGTCTTTAAGATGAAGAAAAACACTCTTTAAAAAAATCGAGAAGGATAGAAATGGTATGATCCAGATTAAGAAGAAAAGTTCACATTAGGTGTCTAAGAAAAATTGACAGTTGCAAAAGAGTTTTAAGCATAATCCAACAATCAATTGCTTTTAGGGTGAGAAATCATCTCGGAAAGCCAAGTGTTATTCTTCGTTCATTCAATCAAATATCATCCTAAAAAACTGATTAGCGCACTTGACGACCGCTCATCTTATTTATTTAACCAAACAAAAGAAGCGGCACAAACTGTTCATTTGACAGATACAAACAATCCAACGTTAACAGCATTGTTCTAATGGAAACTGTAACATTTTAGGCAGTTACCGGTTGTTTTATATGGTGGATTCTAATGTTAGATATTTTTCATCATTTTGTATTTATTTATTTTTTGTTTTCCGAATGATTTGCTGTCCCGACTAGTGTTTGTCGCTGAGCAACGGGGATCGACCTACCCGGTCAGGTCGTGAGGGTTGAGGGGGCAGCGCCCCCCTGTAGGGGCTCGGGGGGCAACGCCCCAGAAAGAGAATTTTATTTTCAAAAGTCTTTGAGTAGGTGCATGTGTTCGTTTTTTGACAGTTACTTTCAACAGATGTGTTCTTCATTTCAAGGGACACCTATTTAAACGGTTGCCTCAATTTCTATAAATTCTAGGCGAATTCTCGTTTGCAAGACACATTAAAAATAATCTTCTCTCTTTCTCTTGGCATCATCAGTTTTTTTTTTCGAGTGTCTTCTTGGTTTGATCAAACAGTCACAATTTGAATCAAACGCCTCTATTGTATCCTGAGAGATTTTCTATCATACTCTAGTCGTGATTTCGTTGGATGGGGGAGAAACATCTCTTAAAAGCTAACGTTTTTCGTGCCTTGGAGTTCATTAAGTTTTCAGATTTTCCTACATTTTACTCAACATCTAACACTATTGGACAATAATAAGAAAAATCTTGTTAGTCTTCTAGTCCAGTTCAATCAACTACTGCACCCCAAGCACGTATTTAGTGCGATGACTACTTGATCCCGGCGAAATTGTTTATGTAACTAAAGGTTTATTTTATCTGTTTTACAAGTTACTTGTTTTATTTCAGCTCTAGATCAGACATTGATCTGATTAGGTATAAATAGGATATTATAATAGGATTTGAACATAGATTGACTTACGATTTGCAAAGCATGTTCAATTATGGAAAATTTATTTATAAAAGCTGGGATTTTGTATGCTGAGTGGCAGGTGAACATCCCTTTGATCTGTCTTTCGGTTGGTTTTCTATTCGAACTTCAATTTTTTTAAAGATAAAGTTAGATTTGTATTTGAAATTATAATGTTTATTAACTATACACATTACAGTTTGTGACAATTTGTTTATGAGATTGGATTTTGATTGCAGAGGGGCAGGTAAGGATCTAAGATCCAGTTTTTGAAAATTGACAATACAATATGCATGTAAATTTATAATTTTTTTCCCTCTAAATTAGGTAAACTGGTTTTTGAAAATAATGTATTTTAGTTTGCATTAAAAATTACTACTTGGTGATAAAAATTAAGAGCGGTCCAATGGACTTGCTAATCCACTTTCATCAACTTCTAGTAGATAAAGATCGATGTTAATTTAGAAATGCTTGTTATGTTGAACCAAAAACTATGTTATGTTAAACTACATTATACAGAAGATTCAAATTCCTAGAGACAATACATATTTATTTATTCGAATATTGTCTTTGATAATGGCGAAATTAAGATTCAAAATCATTGAAAGAAGAATTCAACTATAAAAAAATGTAATAATATCGGAAAAAATTTCATTGAAACAAAAATTTAACCCCAACTCCCTTCTCCACTATCATTTCTCACATCATTCACGAGCATACTAAATTTATATATTTCTCAAACGCTCAATATATAAATTTCATAACTGATTGACAGAAAGACTTGAATTCAAATATTTTCTAATTAAATTTTAACATGAAAAATGTTGGAAATCTACTTATACATGAACAGCGAAATTTAAAATAATTTTCGATTCCCACCAAGAATCGTCTTTGTGTTTAGATAGAAATTGTGATAAGATTGTACCTTTTTCAGATCTGCAATCCTTTTGCTTTTCTTTTCGTTCCACAGCCTTGATTCGCCACCACAACTGTCCAATTGTCCAGCCTCCAACGGTAATCCACAGAGAGAATATGATTGCAGCCTCTAGGGTTTTCTCTTGTGCAAGCAGAAATAATGAAAACCTTAATGGACCTCAAACCCTAGTTATGTATTTATATAAACCCAAACAGGTTCGGCTCGGTCCGGTCCAATAATTAATTAATCCAATTAATTAAACCCGGTCCGTGAATTAATTAATCCAATTAATTAAT
>NW_019266820.1:0-6655 GCF_002742605.1 Olea europaea var. sylvestris
ATTTCCAAAAAGTACTTATGGGCTCAAAACGGACACCTTGTGCAAAAGTTACGCTCAATTCTTCGTATGCTGACTTTCCAAGCATTCTAAATATGCAAGTGCTCATTCTTTTGATAAATGGCTAAAATCTCTCATACGTCACGATGAAGTGGTGAGTTCAATCCAAAACGGTCGCTACATTTCCAAAAAGTACTTATGGGCCAAAAACGGACACCGTGTGCAAAAGTTACGCTCAATTCTTCGTACGCCGACAATCCAAACATTCCAAATTTGAAAGTGCTCATTCTTTCGAAAAATGCCGAAATCTCTCGTACGTTACGACGAAGTTGTGAGTTCAATCCAAAACGGTCGCTACATTTCCAAAATGTACTTATGGGCCCAAAAAGGGCAAGGCGTGCAAAAGTTACGCTTAATTCTTCTTACTCTGACTCTCAAAGCGTTCCAAATATGCAAGTGCTCATTCTTTCAAAAAATGGCTGAAATCCCTCGTACGGCACGACAAAGTCGTGACTTCAATCCAAAACGGTCGCTACATTTCTGTAAAGTAGTTTGGGCCCAAAACGGACTCCGTTTGCAAAAGTTATGCTCAATTCGTCGAACGCCGACTCTCCATCCGCTCTAAATATACAAGTGCTGATTCTTTCGAAAAATGGACAAAATCCCTCATACGTCATGACGAAGTGGTGAGTTCAATCCAAAACGGTCGCTACTTTTCGAAAAAGTACTTATGGGACCAAAACGGACACCGTGCGCAAAAGTTACACTCAATTCTTCGTACGCCGACAATCCAAGCGCTCTAAATATGCAAGTGCTCATTCTTTCGAAAAATGACCGAAATCCCTCATACGTCATGACGAAGTGGTGAGTTCAATCCAAAACGATCGCTACATTTCCAAAAAGTATGTGTGGGCCAGAAACGGACACCGTGTGCAAAAGTTACGCTTAATTCTTCGTACGCCGACTCTCCATGCGTTCCAAATATGCAAGTGCTCTTTCTTTCGAAAAAAGGCCGAAATCCCCCATACGTCACAATGAAGTGATGAGTTCAATCCAAAACGGTCGCTGCATTTCCAAAAAGTACTTATGGGCCTAAAACGAACATCATGTGCAAAAGTTACGCTCAATTCTTCGTACGCCGACTCTCCAAGCGTTCCAAATATCCAAGTTCTCATTCTTTCTAAAAATGGGTGAAATCCCTCGTACGTCACGATGAAGTCATGAGTTCAATCCAAAACGGTCGCTACATTTCCAAAAAGTACTTATGGGCCCAAAACGGACACTGTGTGCAAAAGTTACGCTCAATTCTTCTTATGCCAACAATCCAAGCGTTCCAAATATGCAAGTGGTCATTCTTTTGAAAAATGGCCAAAATCCCTCATACGTCACAACGAAGTGGTGAGTTCAATCCAAAACGGTCGCTACATTTCCAAAAAGTACTTATGGGCCCAAAACGGACACTGTGTGCAAAAGTTACGCTCAATTCTTCTTATGCCAACAATCCAAGCGTTCCAAATATGCAAGTGGTCATTCTTTTGAAAAATGGCCAAAATCCCTCATACGTCACAACGAAGTGGTGAGTTCAATCCAAAACGGTCGCTACATTTCCAAAAAGTACTTATGGGCCCAAAACGGACACTGTGTGCAAAAGTTACGCTCAATTCTTCTTATGCCAACAATCCAAGCGTTCCAAATATGCAAGTGGTCATTCTTTTGAAAAATGGCCAAAATCCCTCATACGTCACAACGAAGTGGTGAGTTCAATCCAAAACGGTCGCTACATTTCCAAAAAGTTCTTATGTGCCGGAAACGGACACCGTGTGCAAAAGTTACGCTCAATTCTTCGTACGCCGACAATTCGAGCATTCCAAATTTGAAAGTGCTCATTCTTTCGAAAAATGGTCGAAATCCCTCGTACGTCACGACGAAGTGGTGAGTTCAATCCAAAACGGTCGCTACATTTTCAAAAAGTACTTATGGGCCCAAAACGGACACCGTGTGCAAAAGTTACGCTCAATTCTTCTTACGCCGACAATGCAAGCGTTCCAAATATGCAAGTGCTCATTCTTTCAAAAAAAGGCTGAAATCCCTCATACGTCACGTCGAAGTGGTGAGTTCAATCCAAAACGGTCGCTGCATTTTCAAAAAGTACTTATGTGCCCAAAAAGGACAACGCGTGCAAAAGATACACTCAATTCTTCGTACGCCGACTCTCCATGCGTTCCAAATATGCAAGTGCTCATTCTTTCTAAAAATGGCTAAAATCTCTCGTATGTCACGATGAAGTCGTGAGTTCAATCCAAAATGGTCGCTACATTTCTGAAAAGTACTTATGAGCCGAAAACGGACGCCGTTTTCAAAAGTTACGCTCGTTTCTTCGAACGCGGACAATCCAAGCTCTCCAAATATGCAAGTGCTCATTCTTTCAAAAAATGGCTGAAATCCATCTTACGTTACGACGAAGTGCTGAGTTCAATCCAAAATGGTTGCTACATTTCCAGAAAGTACTTATGGGCCCAAAACGGACACCGTGTGCAAAAGTTACGCTCAATTTTTCGTACGCCGACTCTCCAAGCGTTCCAAATTTGAAAGTGCTCATTCTTTCGAAAGATGGCCAAAATCCCTCGTACGTCACGACGAAGTTGTGAGTTCAATCCAAAACGGTCGCTACATTTCCAAAAAGTACTTATGAACCCAAAACGGACACCGTGTGCAAAAGTTATGCTCAATTCATCGTACGCCGACTCTCCAAACGTTCCAAATATGCAAGTGCTCATTCTCTCTAAAAATGGCTGAAATCCCTCGTACGTCACGATGAAGTCGTGAGTTCAATCCAAAACGGTCGCTACATTTCTGAAAAGTACTTTTGGGCCGAAAACGACTGCCATTTTCAAAAGTTACGCTTGATTCTTCGAATTTGGGCAATCCAAGCTCTCGAAATATGCAAGTGCTCATTCTTTTTAAAAATGGCCAAAATCCCTCTTATGTCACGATGAAGTGCTGAGTTCAATCCAAAACGGTCGCTACTTTTCGAAAAAGTACTTATGGGCCCAAAACGGACACTGTGTGCAAAAGTTACGCTCAATTCTTCTTACGCCGACAATCCAAGAGTCCCAAATATGCAAGTGCTCATTCTTTCGAAAAATGGCCGAAATCCCTCTTACGTCATGACGAAGTGGTGAGTTCAATCCAAAACGGTCGCTACATTTCCAAAAAGTAATTATGGGCCCAAAACGGACGCCGTTTTCAAAAGTTACGCTCAATTCTTCTTACGCGGACAATACAAGCTCTCCGAATATGCAAGTTCTCATTCTTTCCAAAAATGACCGAAATCCCTCTTACGTCACGACAAGGTTTTGAGTTCAATCAAAAACGGTCGCTACATTTCCAAAAAGTATTTATGGGCCCAAAACGGACACCGTGTGCAAAAGTTACGCTCAATTCTTCGTACGCCGACCCTCCAAACGTTTCAAATATGCAAGCGCTCATTCCTTCAAAAAATGGCTGAAATCCCACATATGTCACGACGAAGTGGTGAGTTTAATCCAAAATGGTCGCTACATTTCCAAAAAGTACTTATGGGCCCAAAACGTACACCGTGTGCAAAAGTTACGCTCAATTCTTCTTACGCCGACAATCCAAGCGTTCCAAATATGCAAGTGCTCATTCTTTAGAAAAATGGTCAAAATTCCGTATACGTCACGACGAAGTGGTGAGTTCAATCCGAAACGGTCGCTATCCAAAAAGTACTTATGGGCCCAAAACGGACACCGTGTGCAAAAGTTACGCTCAATTCTTCTTATGCTGACAATCCAAGCGTTCCAAATATGCAAGTGCTCATTCTTTCGAAAAATGGCCGAAATCCCTCATACGTCACGATGAAGTGGTGAGTTCTATCCAAAACGGTTGCTACATTTCCAAAAAGTACTTATGTGCCCAAAAAGGACAACACGTGCAAAAGTTACGCTCAATTCTTTGTACGCCGACTCTCCAAGCGTTCCAAATATGCAAGTGCTCATTCTTTCTAAAAATGGCTAAAATCCCTCGTACGTCACGATAAATTCATGAGTTCAATCCAAAAAGGTCGCTACATTTCTGAAAAGTACTTATGGGCCAAAAACGGACGCCGTTTTCAAAAGTTACACTCGTTTCTTCGAACGCGGACAATCCAAGCTCTCCAAATATGCAAGTATTCATTCTTTCGAAAAATGGCCAAAATTCCTCATACGTCACGATGAAGTGGTGAGTTCCATCCAAAACGGTCGCTACATTTCCAAAAAGTACTTACGGGCCCAAAACGGACACCTTGTGCAAAAGTTACGCTCAATTCTTCGTACGCCGACAATCCGAGCATTCCAAATTTGAAAGAGCTCATTCTTTTGAAAAATGGCCAAAATTCCTCATACGTCACGATGAAGTGGTGAGTTCCATCCAAAACGGTCGCTACATTTCCAAAAAGTACTTACGGGCCCAAAACGGACACCTTGTGCAAAAGTTACGCTCAATTCTTCGTACGCCGACAATCCGAGCATTCCAAATTTGAAAGAGCTCATTCTTTTGAAAAATGGCCAAAATTCCTCATACGTCACGATGAAGTGGTGAGTTCCATCCAAAACGGTCGCTACATTTCCAAAAAGTACTTACGGGCCCAAAACGGACACCTTGTGCAAAAGTTACGCTCAATTCTTCGTACGCCGACAATCCGAGCATTCCAAATTTGAAAGTGCTCATTCTTTTGAAAAATGGCCAAAATCCCTCGTACGTCACAAAGAAGTTGTGAGTTCATTCCAAAATAGTCGCTACATTTCCAAAAAGTACTTATGGGCCCAAACGGACACCGTGTGCAAAAGTTACGCTCAATTCTTCGTACGCCGACAATCCGAGCATTCCAAATTTGAAAGTGCTCATTCTTTTGAAAAATGGCCAAAATCCCTCATACGCCATGACGAAGTGGTGAGTTCAATCCAAAACGGTCGCCGCATTTCCAAAAAGTACTTATGGGCCCAAAACGGACACTGTGTGCAAAAGTTACGCTCAATTCTTCGTACGCCGACTCTCCAAGCGTTCTAAATATGTAAGTGCTCATTATTTCTGAAAATGGCTGAAATCCCTTGTACTTCACGATGAAGTCATGAGTTCAATCCAAAACGGTCGCTACATTTCTGAAAAGTACTTATGGGCCCAAAACGGACGCCGTTTTCAAAAGTTACACTCGATTCTTCGCACGCGGAAAATTCGAGCGCTCCAAATATGCAAGTGCTCATTCTTTCGAAAAATGGTCAAAATCCCTAATACGTCACAACGAAGTGGTGAGTTCAATCCAAAACGGTCGCTACATTTCCAAAAAGTACTTATGGGCCCAAAACTGACACTGTGTGCAAAAGTTACGCTCAATTCTTCTTACGTCGACAATCCAAGTGTCCCAAATATGCAAGTGCTCATTCTTTCGAAAAATGGTCAAAATCCCTAATACGTCACAACGAAGTGGTGAGTTCAATCCAAAACGGTCGCTACATTTCCAAAAAGAACTTATGGGCCCAAAACGGACACCGTGTGCAAAAGTTACACTCAATTCTTCTTATGCTGACAATCCAAGCGTTCCAAATATGCAAGTGCTCATTCTTTCGAAAAATGGCCGAAATCCCTCATACGTCACGATGAAGTGGTGAGTTCAATCCGAAAAGGTCGATACATTTCCAAAAAGAACTTATGGGCCCAAAACGGACACCGTGTGCAAAAGTTACACTCAATTCTTCTTATGCTGACAATCCAAGCGTTCCAAATATGCAAGTGCTCATTCTTTAGAAAAATGGTCAAAATTCCGTATACGTCACGACGAAGTGGTGAGTTCAATCCGAAAAGGTCGATACATTTCCAAAAAGTACTTATGGGCCCAAAATGGACACCGTGTGCAAAAGTTACACTCAATTCTTCTTATGCTTGCAATCCAAGCGTTCCAAATATGCAAGTGCTCATTCTTTCGAAAAATGGCCGAAATCCCTCATACGTCACGATGAAGTGGTGAGTTCTATCCAAAACGGTTGCTACATTTCCAATAAGTGCTTATGTGCCCAATAAGGACAACACGTGCAAAAGTTACGCTCAATTCTTTGTACGCCGACTCTCCAAGCGTTCCAAATATGCAAGTGCTCATTCTTTCGAAAAATGGCCGAAATCCCTCATACGTCACGATGAAGTGGTGAGTTCTATCCAAAACGGTTGCTACATTTCCAAAAAGTACTTATGTGCCCAATAAGGACAACACGTGCAAAAGTTACGCTCAATTCTTTGTACGCCGACTCTCCAAGCGTTCCAAATATGCAAGTGCTCATTCTTTCGAAAAATGGCCGAAATCCCTCATACGTCACGATGAAGTGGTGAGTTCTATCCAAAACGGTTGCTACATTTCCAAAAAGTACTTATGTGCCCAATAAGGACAACACGTGCAAAAGTTACGCTCAATTCTTCGTACGTCGACTCTCCAACCGTTCCAAATATGCAAGTGCTCATTCTTTCTAAAAATGGCTGAAATCGCTCGTACATCATGATGAAGTCGTGAGTTCAATCCAAAACGATCTCTACATTTCCAAAAAGTACTTATGGGCCCCAAACGGACACCGTGTGCAAAAGTTACGCTCAATTCTTCGTACGCCGACCC
>NW_019266821.1:0-3342 GCF_002742605.1 Olea europaea var. sylvestris
AATTTGTCGACGACAATCAAACCCGAAGTTATCATTAAATCAAACACCACTTTTCATTGTCTCGATTCCAATCGAATTAGACTTGACGAACCCTAAGTATTAGAATAGTAATTCGACAAAAATGAAGAAACCCGAAGTTATCAAGAAATCAAAAGCTACTTTTCATTGGCTCGATTCCAAAAGAATTAGGCTGGCATGTCAAAAAAAACGAACAAGCGTGAAGTTAACATGAAATCAATAACAACTTTTCATTGGCTCGATTTCAATCAAATTGGACTAGCAATTCAAGAAAAATGAAGAAACCCAAAGTTATCAAGAAATCAAAAACCACTTTTCATTGGCTCGATTCCAATTGATTTGGACAAGCAATTCGTCGAAAACAAACAAACCCGAAGTTATCATAAAATCAAAAACCACTTTTTATTGGCCCGATTTCAATTGAATTAGACTAGAAATTCGCCAAAAACGAACGAACCCGAAGTTGTCATGAAATCAAAAACCACTTTTCTTTGCCTCGATTCCAATCGGCTAAGACTAGCAATTCACTAAAAATGAACAAATCCGAAGTTATCATGAAATCAAAAACCACTTTTCATTGGCTCGATTCCAATCGAATTAGACTAGTATTTCGCCAAAAATGAACAACCCCGAAGTTATCGTGAACTAAAAAAACTTTTCATTGGCTCTACTCCAATCGAATTAGATTAGCAATTCGTCGAATACGATTAAACCCAAAGTTATCATGAAATCAAAAGCCACTTTTCACTGGCACGATTCCAATCTACTTGGACTAGTAATTCACCAAAAAGGAACAAACCTGAAGTTGTCATGAAATCAAAAACCACTTTTCATTGGCTCGATTCCAATCGAATTAGACTAATAATTTGCCCAAAATGATCAAACCCGAAGTTTTCATGAAATAAAAAACCACATTTCACTAGCTCCATTCTAATCGAATTAGACTAGCAATTCGCCAAAAAGAACATACTCGAAGTTATCATGATATAAAAACCACATTTCATTTGCTCGATTCCAATCGAATTAGACTAGCAATTTGTCGAAAACAATCAAACCCGAAGTTATCATGAAATCAAACATCACTTTTCATTGGTTCGATTCCAATCGAATTAGACTAGCAATTTGCAGAAAATGATCAAACCCGAAGTTTTCATGAAATCAAAAACTACATTTCACTGGCTCGATTCTAATCGAATTAGACTAGCAATTCGACAAAAACAAAGAAACCGAAAGTTAAAAAAATCAAAAACCACTTTTCATTGGCTCGATTCCAAACGTATTAGACTGGCATTTCGCCAGAAACGAACGAACCCGAAGTTAATATGAAGTCAAAAACCACTTTTCATTGGCTCGATTCCAATCGAATTAGACTAGCAATTTGCCAAAAGTGAAAAAACCCAAAGTTATCATTAAAACAAAAATGACTTTTCATTGGCTCGATTCCAATTGAATTTGACTAGCAACTTGCCAAAAATGAACAAACTCGAAGTTGTCATGAAATCAAAAACAACTTTTCATTTGCTCGATTCCAATTCAATTAGACTAGCAATTCGCCAAAGACGAATAAACTCGAATTTATCACGAATCAAAAACCACTTTTCATTGGCTTGATTCCAATCGATTTAGACTAGCAATTCACCAAAAATGAACAAACCCGATGTTATCGGGAAATAAAAAAGAACTTTTCATTGGCTCGATTCCAAACGAATTAGACAAGCAATTCGCTGAAAACGAACAATCCCGAAGTTATCATGAAATTAAAAACCACTTTTCGTTGGCTCGATTCCAATCGAATTAGATTAGCAATTCACCAAAAATGAAGAAACCTGAAGTTATCACGAAATCAAAAATCGCCTTTCATTAGCTCGATTCCAATCGAATTAGACTGGCGATTCGCCAAAAACGAATGAACTCGAAGTTTTCATGAAATCAAAAACCACTTTTCATTGGCTCGACTTCAATCGAATTAGACACGCAATTAGCCTAAAATGAACAAACCCGAAGTTATCATGAAATGAAAAACCACTTTTCATTGGCTCAATTCCAATCGAATTAGACTAGTAATTCGCCAAAAATGAACAAACCCGAAGTTATCATGAAAAAAAACAACTTTTCAATGGCTCGATTCCAATCGAATTAGACTAGCAATTTGTCGATGACAATCAAACCCGAAGTTATCATTAAATCAAACACCACTTTTCATTGGCTCGATTCCAATCGAATTAGACTGGACGAACCCTAAGTATTAGAATAGTAATTCGACAAAAATGAAGAAACCCGAAGTTATCAAGAAATCAAAAGCCACTTTTCATTGGCTCAATTCCAAACGAATTAGGCTGGCATGTCAAAAAAAACGAAAAAGCATGAAGTTATCATGAAATCAATATCAACTTTTCATTGGGTCGATTTCCATCAAATTGGACTAGCAATTCAAGAAAAACGAAGAAACCCAAAGTTATCATGAAATCAAAAACCACTTTTCATTGGCTCGATTCCAATTGATTTGGACAAGCAATTCGTCGAAAACAAACAAACCCGAAGTTATCATGAAATCAAAAACCACTTTTTATTGGCTCGATTCCAATTGAATTAGACTAGCAATTCGCCAAAAATGAACGAACCCGAAGTTATCATGAAATCAAAAACCACTTTTCTTTGCCTCGATTCCAATCGGCTAAGGCTAGAAATTCACTAAAAATGAACAAATCCAAAGTTATCATGAAATCAAAAACCACTTTTCATTGGCTCGATTCCAATCGAATTAGACTAGTATTTCGCCAAAAATGAACAAACCCGAAGTTATCGTGAAATAAAACAACTTTTCATTGGCTCTATTCCAATCGAATTAGACTAGCAATTCGTCGAAAACGATTAAACCCAAAGTTATCATGAAATCAAAAACCACTTTTCATTGGCTCGATTCCAATCTACTTGGACTAGTAATTCACCAAAAAGGAACAAACTCGAAGTTATCATGAAATCAAAAACCACTTTTCATTGGCTCGATTCCAATCGAATTAGACTAGCGATTCGCCAAAACTTAACAAACCCGATGTTATCATGAAATCAAAAACCACTTTTCGTTGGCTCGATTCTAATCGAAGTAGACTAGCAATTTGGCTAAAACCATCAAACCAAAAGTTTTCATGAAATCAAAAACCACTTTTCATTGGCTCGACTTCAATCGAATTAGACACGCAATTAGCCTAAAATGAACAAACCCGAAGTTATCATGAAATGAAAAACCACTTTTCATTGGCTCAATTCCAATCGAATTAGACTAGTAATTCGCCAAAAATGAACAAACCCGAAGTTATCATGAAA
>NW_019266821.1:6091-6653 GCF_002742605.1 Olea europaea var. sylvestris
AAATCAAAAACCACTTTTCATTGGCTCGATTCCAATCGAATTAGGCTAGCGATTCGCCAAAAATGAACAAATCCAAAGTTATCATGAAATCAAAATCCACTTTTCATTGGCACGATTCCAATCGAATTAGACTAGTGATTCCCCAAAAACGAACTAACCCGAAGTTATCATGAAATCAAAAACCACTTTTCATTGGCTCGATTCCAATTGAAATAGACTAGCAATTTGCCAAAAATGATCAAACCCGAAGTTTTCATGAAATCAAAACCACATTTCACTGGCTCCATTCCAATCGAATTAGACTAGCAATTCGCCAAAAACGAACAAAGTTATCATGAAATAAAAACAACTTTTCATTGGCTCGATTCCAATCGAATTAGACTAGCAATTTGTCGAAGATAATAAACCCGAAGTTATCATGAAATCAAACGCCACTTTTCATTGGCTTGATTCCGAACGAATTAGGCTGGCTTGTCGCGAAAAATGAACAAGTGCAAAGTTATAATGAAATCAATAACAACTTTTCATTGGCTCGATTCCAATCAAATTGGACTAGCAATTC
>NW_019266822.1:0-6652 GCF_002742605.1 Olea europaea var. sylvestris
GGATTGTCGGCGTTCAAAAAATTGGGCTTAACTTTTGCATACGGTGTCCATTTTGGGCCCATAAGTAATTTTTGGAAATGTAGTGACCGTTTTGGATAGAACTCACCGCTTCATCGTGATGTAAGAGAGATTTTGCCCATTTTTTCAAAGAATGAGCACTTGCAAATTTGGAACGCTTGGATTGTCGACGTTCGAAGAATTGAGCGTAACTTTTGCATACGGCATCCGTTTTGGGCCCATAAGTACTTTTCGGAAATGTCGCGACCGTTTTGGATTGAACTCACAACTTTGTCGTGACGTATGCGGGATTTTAGCCATTTTTCGAAAGAATGAGCACTTGCATATTTGGAAGGCTTGGATTGTCGGCGTTCAAAGAATTGAGCATAACTTTTGCATACGGCGTCCTTTTTGGGCCCATAAGTACTTTTCGGAAATGTAGCGACCGTTTTAGATTGAACTCACTACTTCGTCGTGACGTATGCGAGATTTCAGCCATTTTTCGACAGAATGAGCACTTGCATATTTGGAACGCTTGGATTGTCGGCGTTCAAAGAATTGGGCTGAAATTTTGCTTATGGTGTCCGTTTTCGGCCCGTAAGTAATTTTTGGAAATGTAGCGACCGTTTTGGATAGAACTCACCGCTTCATCGAGACGTGAGAGGGATTTTGCCCATTTTTCGAAAGAATGAGCACTTGCATATTTGGAACGCTTGGATTGTCGGCGTTCGAAGAATTGAGCGTAACTTTTGTGTACGGCGCCCGTTTTGGGCCCATAAGTACTTTTCGGAAATGTAGCGACCGTTATGGATTGAACTCACAACTTCGTCGTGACGTATGCGGGATTTCAGCCATTTCTCTAAAGAATGAGCACTTGCATATTTGGAACGCTTGGATTATCGGCGTTCGAAGAATTGAGCGTAACTTTTGTGTACGGCGCCCGTTTTGGGCCCATAAGTACTTTTCGGAAATGTAGCGACCGTTATGGATTGAACTCACAACTTCGTCGTGACGTATGCGGGATTTCAGCCATTTCTCTAAAGAATGAGCACTTGCATATTTGGAACGCTTGGATTATCGGCGTTCGAAGAATTGAGCGTAACTTTTGTGTACGGCGCCCGTTTTGGGCCCATAAGTACTTTTCGGAAATGTAGCGACCGTTATGGATTGAACTCACAACTTCGTCGTGACGTATGCGGGATTTCAGCCATTTTTCTAAAGAATGAGCACTTGCATATTTGGAACGCTTGGATTGTCGGCGTTCGAAGAATTGAGCATAACTTTTTTATACGACGTCCGTTTTGGGCCCATAAGTACTTTTCGAAAATGTTACGACTGTTTTGGATTGAACTCACTACTTCATCGTGACGTATACTGGATTTCAGCCATTTTTTGAAAGAATGAGCACTTGCATATTTGGAACGCTTGGATTGTCGGCGTTCAAAGAATTGAGTGTAACTTTTGCATACGGTGTCCGTTTTGGGCTAATAAGTACTTTTCGGAAATGTAGCGACCGTTTTGGATTGAACTCACAACTTCGTAGCGACGTATGCGGGATTTCAGCCATTTTTTGAGTACTTGCGTATTTGGAACGCTTGGATTGTCGGCGTTCGAAGAATTGAGAGTAACTTTTGCATACGGCGTCCGTTTTGGGCCCATAAGTACTTTTCGGAAATGTAGCGACCGTTTTGGATTGAACTCACAACTTCGTAGCGACGTATGCGGGATTTCAGCCATTTTTTGAAAGATTGAGCACTTGCGTATTTGGAACGCTTGGACTATCGGCGTCTCTAAGAATTAAGCGTAACTTTTGCATACGACGTCCGTTTTGGGCCCATAAGTAATTTTCGAAAATGTAGCGACCGTTTTGGATTGAACTCACAACTTCGTCGTGACGTATGCGGGATTTCAGTCATTCTTCTAAAGAATGAGCACTTGCATATTTGGAACGCTTGGATTGTCGGCGTTCGAAGAATTGAGCATAACTTTTGCATACAGCGTCCGTTTTGTGCCCATAAGTACTTTTCGGAAATGTTGCGACCATTTTGGACTGAACTCACTACTTCATCGTGATGTATGCGGGATTTCAGCCATTTTTCGACAGAATGAGCACTTGCATTTTTGGAACGCTTGGATTGTCGGCGTTCAAAGAATTGGGCTTAACTTTTGCATACGGTGTCCGTTTTGGTCCCACAAGTACTTTTTCGAATTGTAGCGATCGTTTTGGATTGAACTCACTACTTCGTCGTGACGTATGCGGGATTTCAGCCATTTTTCGACAGAATGAGCACTTGCATATTTGGAACGCTTGGATTGTCGGCGTACGAAGAATTGAGCGTAACTTTTGCATACGGGGTCCGTTTTGGGCCCATAAGTAATTTTCGGAAATGTAGCGACCGTTTTGGAATGAACTCAGAACTTCGTCGTGACGTACGCGGGATTTCAATCATTTTTCGAAAGAATGAGCACTTGCATATTTGGAACGCTTGGATTGTCGGCGTACGAAGAATTGAGCGTAACTTTTGCATACGGCGTCCGTTTTGGGCCCATAAGTACTTTTCGGAAATGTAGCGACCGTTTTGGATTGAACTCAGAACTTCGTCGTGACGTACGCGGGATTTCAATCATTTTTCGAAAGAATGAGCACTTGCATATTTGGAACGCTTGGATTGTCGGCGTTCGAAGAATTGAGCATAACTTTTGCATACGGCGTTCGTTTTGGTCCCATAAGTACTTTTTCGAATTGTAGCGATCGTTTTGGATTGAACTCACTACTTCGTCGTGACGTATGCGGGATTTCAGCCATTTTTCGGAAGAATGAGCACTTGCATACTTGGAACGCTTGGATTGTCGACGTTCAAAGAATTGAGCCTAACTTTTGTATACGGTGTCCGTTTTGGGCCCATAATCAATTTTTGGAAATGTAGCGACCGTTTTGGATAGAACTCACCGCTTCATCGTGACGTAAGAGGGATTTTACCCATTTTTCGAACGAACATGCACTTGCATATTTGGAACGCTTGGATTGTCGGCATTCGAAGAATTGAGCGTAACTTTTGTGTACGGCGCCCGTTTTGGGCCCATAAGTACTTTTCAAAATTGTAGTGACCATTTTGCATTGAACTCACCGCTTCATCGTGACGTAAGAGGGATTTTGCCCAATTTTTGAAAGAATGAGCACTTGCATATTTGGAACGCTTGGATTGTCGGCGTTCGAAGAGTTGAGCATAACTTTTGCATACGGCGTCCATTTTGGGCCCATAAATACTTTTCGGAAGTGTAGCAACCGTTTCGGATTGAACTCACTACTTCATCATGACGTATGCGGGATTTCAGCCATTTTTCGAAAGAATGAGCACTTGCATATTTGGAACGCTTGGATTGTCTGCGTTCGAAGAATTGAGCATAACTTTTGCATACGGCGTCCGTTTTTAGCCCATAAGTACTTTTCGAAAATGTAGCGACCATTCTGGATTGAACTCACAACTTCGTCGTGACGTATGCGGGATTTCAGCCATTTTTCAAAAGAATGAGCACTTGCATATTTGGAACGCTTGGATTGTCGGCGTTCAAAGAATTGAGCGTAACTTTTGCATACGGTGTCCGTTTTGGGCCCATAAGTAATTTTTGGAAATGTAGCAACTGTTTTGGATAGAACTCACCGCTTCATCGTGACGTAAGAGGGATTTTGCCCATTTTTCGAAAGAATGTGCACTTGCATATTTGGAACGCTTGGATTATCGGCGTTTGAAGAATTGAACGTAACTTTTGCGTATGGCGTCCGTTTTGGGCCCATAAGTAATTTTCGGAATTGTAGTGACCATTTTGTATTGAACTCACCGCTTCATTGTGACCTATGAGGGATTCTGCCCATTTTTCGAAAGAAAGAGGACTTGCATATTTGGAACGCTTGGATTGTCGGCGTTCGAAGAATTGAGCGTAACTTTTACATACGGCGTCCGTTTTGGGCCCATAAGTTCTTTTCGGAAACGTAGCGACCGTTTTGGATTGAACTCACCACTTCATCGTGGCGTATGTGGGATTTCAGGCATTTTTTGAAAGAATGAGCACTTGCATATTTGGAATACTTGGATTGTCTGCGTTCGAAGAATTGAGCGTAACTTTTGCATACGGCATCCGTTTTGGGCCCATAAGTACTTTTCGGAAATGTAGCGACCATTTTGGATTGAACTCACTACTTCGTCCTGACGTATGTGGGATTTCAGCCATTTTTCGAAAGAATGAGCACTTGCATATTTGGAACGCTTGGATTGTTGGCGTTCAAAGAATTGAGTGTAACTTTTGCATACGGTGTCCGTTTTGGGCCTATAAGTAATTTCTGGAAATGTAGCGACTGTTTTAGATAGAACTCACAGCTTCATCGTGACGTATGAGGAATTTTGCCCATTTTTCGAAAGATTGTGCACTTGCATATTTGTAACGCTTGGATTGTCCGCGTTCGAAGAATTGGACGTAAATTCTGCATACGGCATCCGTTTTGGGCCATAAGTACTTTTCCGAAATGTAGCGACCGTTTTGGATTGAACTCACAACTTCATCGTGACGTATGCGGGATTTCAGCCATTTTCCCAAAGAATGAGCACTTGCAAATTTGGAACGCTTGGATCGTCGGCGTTCAAAGAATTGAGCGCAACTTTTGCATACGGTGTCCGTTTTGGGCCCATAAGCACTTTTCGGAAATGTAGCGACCGTTTTAGATTGCATACGGCGTCGGTTTTGGGCCCATAAGCACTTTTCGGAAATGTAGCGACCGTTTTAGATTGCATACGGCGTCGGTTTTGGGCCCATAAGCACTTTTCGGAAATGTAGCGACCGTTTTAGATTGCATACGGCGTCGGTTTTGGGCCCATAAGCACTTTTCGGAAATGTAGCGACCGTTTTAGATTGCATACGGCGTCGGTTTTGGGCCCATAAGCACTTTTCGGAAATGTAGCGACCGTTTTAGATTGCATACGGCGTCGGTTTTGGGCCCATAAGCACTTTTCGGAAATGTAGCGACCGTTTTAGATTGCATACGGCGTCGGTTTTGGGCCCATAAGCACTTTTCGGAAATGTAGCGACCGTTTTAGATTGCATACGGCGTCGGTTTTGGGCCCATAAGCACTTTTCGGAAATGTAGCGACCGTTTTAGATTGCATACGGCGTCGGTTTTGGGCCCATAAGCACTTTTCGGAAATGTAGCGACCGTTTTAGATTGCATACGGCGTCGGTTTTGGGCCCATAAGCACTTTTCGGAAATGTAGCGACCGTTTTAGATTGCATACGGCGTCGGTTTTGGGCCCATAAGCACTTTTCGGAAATGTAGCGACCGTTTTAGATTGCATACGGCGTCGGTTTTGGGCCCATAAGCACTTTTCGGAAATGTAGCGACCGTTTTAGATTGCATACGGCGTCGGTTTTGGGCCCATAAGCACTTTTCGGAAATGTAGCGACCGTTTTAGATTGCATACGGCGTCGGTTTTGGGCCCATAAGCACTTTTCGGAAATGTAGCGACCGTTTTAGATTGCATACGGCGTCGGTTTTGGGCCCATAAGCACTTTTCGGAAATGTAGCGACCGTTTTAGATTGCATACGGCGTCGGTTTTGGGCCCATAAGCACTTTTCGGAAATGTAGCGACCGTTTTAGATTGCATACGGCGTCGGTTTTGGGCCCATAAGCACTTTTCGGAAATGTAGCGACCGTTTTAGATTGCATACGGCGTCGGTTTTGGGCCCATAAGCACTTTTCGGAAATGTAGCGACCGTTTTAGATTGCATACGGCGTCGGTTTTGGGCCCATAAGTACTCGTTTTGGATAGAACTCACCGCTTCATCGTGACGTATGCGGGATTTCAGCCATTTTTCGACAGAATGAGCACTTGCATATTTGGAACGCTTGGATTGTCGGCGTTCAAAGAATTGGGCTGAACTTTTGCATACGATGTCCGTTTTGGGCCAATAAGTAATTTTTGGAAATGTAGCGACCGTTTTGGATAGAACTCACAGTTTCATCGTGACGTAAGAGGGATTTTGCCCATTTTTGAAAAAATGAGCACTTGCATATTTGGAATGCTTGGATTGTTGGCGTTCGAAGAATTGAGCGTAACTTTTGCATACGGCGTCCGTTTTGGGCCTATAAGTACTTTTTGGAAATGTAGCGATCGTTTTGGATTGAACCCACAACTTCGTCGTGACGTATGTGGGATTTTAGCCATTTTTTGAAAGCATGAGCACTTGCATATTTGGAACGCTTGGATTGTCGGCGTTCGAAGAATTGAGCATAACTTATGCGTACGGCGTCCGTTTTGGGCCCATAAGTACTTTTCGGAAATGTAGCGACCGTTTTGGATTGAACTCACTACTTCGTCGTGACGTGTGAGGGATTTCAGCCATTTTCCCAAAGAATGTGCACTTGCAAATTTGGAACGCTTGGATTGTCGGCGTTCGAAGAATTGAGCATAACTTTTGCATACGGCGTCCGTTTTGGGCCCATAAGTACTTTTCGGAAATCTAGTGACCGTTTTAGATTGAACCCACTACTTCGTCGTGACGTATGCAGGATTTCAGCCAATTTTCGACAGAATGAGCACTTGCATATTTGGAACGCTTGGATTGTCGGCGTTCAAAGAATTGGGCTTAACTTTTGCATACGGT
>NW_019266823.1:0-6648 GCF_002742605.1 Olea europaea var. sylvestris
ATTCATGAAAATGTTCATAAAATGTCATGCATTCTTATACATTGCATCATCCATAGAAATATAGGCTGGTGATGTGTAAGAGATTCAATATATATCGAGAGAGTGTATTGGATAATTTAGGAACATTGAATTGGCATTTTGTTCATCTATTCATTGAATTTGCGAAATTAGGTTTTTTTTAATAATCAATTGGGGATTCAAGTTCTTAATGATTTCATTTCAATTCATTTCAATACAATAATTCTAAAATTGCGTATTTACATTTCAGTTGCGTATTTATTTCATTAGATTAGTGAAATTTTGAATTTAGGGTTTCCAATTTTGAAATTAGGGTTTTCTTTGCAATTAGGGTTTCGAATTGGGGATTTCTCCCAAAATTAGGGTTTTCATATTTAAACCAAATTTTCATTCAATTAGATTCGGTTAAGGTCACATTAGTTTAATTAGAGCTAATTTAATCCTCGTGGGAACGATACTTAGATTCATAGTCCACTTTACTACTTGTTAGCGAACCGTACACTTGCGGTGGGTTTTAAAATCGAGAAGAAATAATTTTGCGAACAATTCCCAAGCAAAACAATCTTTATACTCCTTTAGCAAAGCGATTAATTTATTACTAAACTCTTGATCGAGCATCTGGCTGATGAATGTTGGACGATCTTTTCCTTCATTGCCAATGTTTACTTTGGTCAGAGGGTCTTGTACTTGAGTGTATCCATGTTTGATGATCCGCATCACTTCGTCGTCCAGTTTCCTTGTAAATACTTCTTCTTCTAAACAGTCCACCTTGTTGACTTCTCGATCAATGCTTTGTTCTAACTCGAATATTGCCAACTTGTCCTTCAGCGCTCTTAGGGCTGTCTCTTCTTTCGCCTTGTTATTGCATTCCTTATTGAAAGCCATCAGTCTGATTTTGAAGGCCTGAATATCGGCCATTTGCTTTTGTAGCTTAGAATTCATTCAAAACTCCTTGATTATTCTTTTGCCAATTACTGGCTCTTCTAGGGCCACTATATTTGGCATCATCTGTCTGAACATTTCAGTGAGTGCGTCCACTGAAAATGGCTCTTCGCTTTGCGCAACAACTTGAGTTTCTTCCCCATCTTGTACTACCCTGACAGGTCCATAGTTTCCTACGTACATGGACTTTTCCACCGAGTTTGCTTCTGCGACAAAAGGCCTATGATTGGCCTGTACCACCTCTGCTCCACCTTTGTTATCCCAAAAGATCAGGTATTGATGGAGTGATGAGGGTATACAGCGACTTCCGTGTATCCAATCTCTTCCTAGTAGCATATTGTAACTAGTAGGGCCATCTATTACAAAGAAGACAGTGGTCCTAGTAGTCGTCCCTATAGCTATGTCCAATAGCATAACTCCCTTAGCTGAAGTTACTCCTCCATTGAAGCTCGTAAGGATGACTTCTGTAGGAATCATGTCACCCTCTGTCTTTGCGAACTTCCTTATCATCCTAGATGGAATGGTGTTTATAGCTGCTCCATTGTCGACAAGCACTTTTGCCACTGGGATGCCGTTAACTAGAGCTTTAACGTACAATGGCCTCAAGTGTTTAGTAAATTTCATGGCTGGCCGTTTAAAAATAACCTTTTCGACAGCCTCTATTTCTACTTCCTGCTTGTTTTCTGTCGAATTATCCCCCTGTGATAAGTCGACGTGCAGTATATCGTGCTGAGCCTCTGTCTCCTTAATTTCCTTCTTACTGTTTTCTAATGCTTCCTCATCAGTTACCCAACCTGTGGGAGGGAGCATCATTCTTGGAGGTGATCCATACTTTTCAGAGCGAGGCACTCTCCTCTTCCTTTTGGGTGTCCCGTATAGTACGTAAAAATCAAAAAGACGCCCAGATGGCTCTCCCAACAAATCTACTTCGCGAACTCCCTTTCGATGTAGTTGCTTCAACAGAGTATTGCGCGATACTCCTCTCTTTCTTCCTTCTGCTTCTAAGTCAATTTCTTCTTCAATGTCTGTCATCCCGTCGTCTTTTTCATCGTTGTAGGCCTCTTTAGAAGTCTGGCCTTCTTCACATTCCAGCACGCAAGCCTCTCCTTCGTTGTCTTCCCTTTCTTCTTCTTTTTCTTTATTCTTGAATTCATTGGCCAGTAAGTAATTATTGGCCACGACAGGAGGTAACGTACCGAACTGGATAGTAAGGGGCTGATCTGGATCTTCTCCATCCCTTCTGTCCCGCTCAAACTTTGATCTCCCAGAAGAAGTTTTTGGCAGTTCTTTCATTGATTCATCTGTACCTGTCTTTTCACTATCTTTGAGGACATTTTGATTGGCTACCTCGAGAAGTTTAGGCGCTTTAGGATGTGACACTCCCTGTTGCTGCCTCATCATTCGTCCATAGTTTCGTTGGAAATGCCTTTGTTGGGTTCTAGTCATCTCATCGAAGGGTATTGCCCTTCCTGCATTATACTGGAATGAATGCCATACATTTGGCCGACGAGGTTGCGGCCTGAATGTTCTTCCATTATCTGCTGGCCTGAACTGCCTCTCAAAAGGTGGTCCTCTATAGAGTGATGTACCTCGCCCTCTACCAGGCTTGGTGTTTGGGAAGAAAGCAGGGCGATGGGGATGTTGCCATATCCCTGGTTTCTCCGTATTTCTATTCACTTCTTTTTTACATCTTGCACACAGGACGTTTTCGTCCTTTTTTGGTTCTTTCCCCTTGATTCGTTCGAAGACACTGGGATGTGGTCTAGGATCTTCTTCTCCATCATCTACGACCAACTTGAATTTTGGCAACTTGTTTTTGAAACCGGACGTCACCATGTTCACTCTAAGTGGCTGTAGAAAAAGATTTTCATCTACTGCCATCTTCTTCTTATTATCGAACGTAATTCGTCCTGATTCAATGGCATTCTGCAATACATGGCGAAAAACTAAGCAATTGTTAGTTAAATGTAACCATGCATTATGCCACTTACAATATTTTTTACCCTTAATTTGTTCAGGGTTTGGCAATTTGTGCTTGTCGCTCAACTTTATCTGCTTATCCCTATATAATTTATCAAATATAAGGTCAGCTTTGGTTACATTGAACAAGAACGTTCTAGCCTTTATGTTTCCATCTTTTATGGGCTCATCTTTGCCCGATGGTCTAGGCTTGGCCATTATGGGACAAGTATACGTATCTCCTTTGACCAATTCGGCCAAACACATTTCGGCCTGATCGTATGAATCGTCGCTGATGGCATGAACGTCAAAATTTTGGTCTTTGTAATAAGTCCCTTTACTAGAATTTTTCATCTGTTCTTCTTCTCTTATCAGTCGTTTATACCTAATCACATTCGCACTCAACTGGAAAAGGTCAGGAAATTCCTTGTCCTGGAATTTCTTTTTTAAATCAAAGCTCAACAGCCCTGAGCGATTTTGACAAATTCTTTTTCAGGCAGAGGTACAAAAAACTTGCTTCTTGCTGTCTTGAACCTTTGGAGAAAACTTTCTGTCCATTCGTTTGGCATTTGATGTAGATTCGCCAAATCAGCCAAAGTGACTTTAGACTCAGTTTTATAAAACTGAGTGTGAAATAGTTGTTCCAATTGTTGCCATGTTTGAACAGAGTTCGCTGGCAAGTTGATGAACTAGGAGAAAGCTACTCCTGTTAATGAACTAAGGAAAAGCCTCATTTTATGGTAATCGGTTAAATCACCACTTTGCAATGTGAATCGCCCTATGTGTTTTAGAGTAGACACCTCTCCTAAACCGGTAAACAGTGAGAATTCTGGCACTTTGTATCCTCTAAGCCATGGATATGCTTAGTCTACCTAATCAGGATATGGCTTTGTGTAAGTCGGCCTAACGACGGGACGCACCCCAAAAGCCATCTGATCCTGTACGATTTCCATAATCTGATTCCTCAACATGACATTCGGGTCATATGGAATTCCTACAGGCTGGTTAATCGGTTGATTTGCATGAAGCCTGATGTTTGGTCCTTGATTGGCAACAAAATTATCATAATTAGGGCCATTACCATTAGCCTGAACATCTATTCCCTCATTAACACGTGGGGTATTCTGTCCATTGTTTAGGACATTATCTCTTATGTTTGGATTACCCCCCATGTTAGGCATATTACTACCATTGTTCTGATTTGGCACCGCAGTACCCCCTTGGTTTGAAGTAGAGGGACCAGAAAGTGGTTCTACCACTTGATTCGGATTTAGGACTGAGGGATTATGTCCCACAATTGTCCTAGTTTGAAAGTGATTTGCAAGAGGTATAACCGGTTGACATATTTGGCCTACTAATTTATTTATTGTTTCGTTCAAAGTGTTTAGTTGTTTGGCCATGTTGTCATAATATGCATTCCCATTTTGGGTAAATCTTTCCATATTATGAATACTTTGAAAATTTACCTATTCAACGACGTCTTGTGTGAGTTCTCCAAGTAATGCACGCATGGTTCGAGGACTCAACTCCGTCATTGGTTCGTAACGACTGTTACTGCTCTGATTCTGTCCATCTGTTCGTGGAGAGGCATGCTGCTCCTCATATCGCTCGATCACAGACTGGACTCCTCCCTGACTTGCTGCTTCCTTATCGGATCTCTGAGACATATTGTTTCACCTTTTGTATTTTCAACACTAAACACCACTGTCCCACTGGGCGTGCCAAATTGTTTCGCGCGGGTTAGTCGCTAACAATTAAAAGGGATCAGACGATTGTGTAAGGGACAAATCTTTTGAGACAAAGTCCCAAAAATGGGTGTTCTTTTATTGGCGATGACTTTACAATTGGAAATCAAAAATAAAATGCTTTCAAGAGGCGCAAGCACACGAGTTACTAAAAAAGTGTTTAAGTCTAAACTAAGGAATTTAAAATTACATGTTCTCTGTTCGAGAGTTTTTGATTCGGTCCTTTTACTCTATGTCTTTTCTCCCTTTTATACTCCATGGATGATCTCTTTGTGATCAACTGCCTAAAAACTGCTTGATCATTCTACAACTGCTCACTTTCCTCGTAATGGTCAGCTTGTCATGAAAACTGGCTTTTTTAACTGCTACCATTACTCTTCGTCATTCAACCGTTTTCGATTGAATTCCTTGAATCGTGGAACGTGATAGAGCTGCTTTAATAATTGCTTTGATAACTGCACTTCTCGATAACTACAACGCTTTATGTTTGCTAAGACGTTGGGCGATTTGAAGGTTTGGGCGAGAATAGAGTAACAGCTCTGGACGACTGCATGACACTCCATTCGCTCAGATTCTGGGGGACTTGCAAATTTGAGCGATGGCGTTATCGCGTTCTTGGGCCCCCCCTATTTAGGCTTTCATTTTGAATTGTTTGATTGGGCTTCGTTCTTTGGGCTATCTGATTTGGGGATCCTCCAATTGGGTTTCATTCCTTGGGCCGTTTGATTTGGGCTGAAGTTTTATGTGTCAACAGGTGGTTTTTGTTTTTTTCTATTAAGATAAACCAAAAACACAAACTAGAACGAAATGTAAACTTCCATCGCAACAACTTAGTTTGGCAGTAGTTGAACAAAATCTTTCAAATCTTTATAAGCACTCCAAACACAACTGTCTTTATTCTTGGACGGACGGACCCGACATGCCAATAATAATCCTTTCAGGGCCTGTTTGAGTTACTGATGACGATCGAGTCATACGTATCTGGGTAACTTCTAGAATTAATAATGACTCTCGAATGGATGATCCAAAATCTGAAGAAGTTGATAAATTCATGTATTTAGTCCTTCAATATTCTCAATTAAGCATGGTGTGTGAGATGGCGTTCGGCCCCTGACCTTTCCTCTGCTCATTCCAAATACCAAAAACTGACTCTTCATCAATAATTACCTAAAAGTTCGGCACCAGAACTTTGTTTGGTTTTAAGGAATACATTGTTTGATCCCTATCTTCATTAGCTACAATATGCGGATGATCCCTTCCCATTATGATAACATCAACATAGTGACTCGTGAGTAGTCTAGTCTTTATTCTTTTCCTCTTCTTCTACAGTTTCATTCCACTGATTATCATTAGCAGCAACTGCAGCTTCAGTTGATGCCGAGGAGATAGACGGAGTTCAGATGAGCACCAGTTCTCCAAGGATATAGCAAAAAACTTGTTGCTATACATGGCCAGATAAGAAAAGGATTGGCAGAGAATTCACTGCCATAAAAAGTTTCCTTCTCTAACATCTCCTCCAGGTTTTCAAATCAGAAACAGTCACACGGTCATGAAAGATCACTTGGTAGCACCTTTGAATAATTACAACTTAAGTTGGTCATTTTATCCAACAATTATAGACGGATTCAACGTTGAACCTGAAGCTCTAAGCTAGACTAACTGTTCACAAGCTTCCGCCCCCTGTTCAGTCACTATCAAGATAACACTGGTTAACTTCTGAGTTTTTAATTTTTAATCAAATTAAGTTGAATTATTGTTTAAGATCAATGACATCTATGCTGGCAGTATCTCTCTTCAAAGCCCAATTACATTCCTCATGAAGAACTACAATTTAGATTGAAATAGTCAGCAACCAAGCTGAAATGATTTGAAGACCAAATGGTAAACTCGACTTACAGAGCATAACAAGTCATTTCAATCGTAATTAAGAATTTTTAATTATCATATCATTACAGATAAAAGTCAAGTCTTGACAAAAGCATCA
>NW_019266824.1:0-6646 GCF_002742605.1 Olea europaea var. sylvestris
TGGAATCAAGTTAATGAAATATGGTTTTTGATTTCATGATAAATTCCGTTTTGTTCGTTTTTCGGGGAAACGCTAGTCTAATTCTACTAGAATCGAGCCATTGAAAAGTGGTTTTTGATTTCACGATAACTTCGGATTTGATCGTTTTCGAAAATTGATTGTCTAATTAGATTGGAACTGAGCCAATGAGAAGTGGTTTTTGATTTCATGATAACTTCGGGTTTGTTCATTTTCGGGTAATTGCTATTCTAATTTGATTGGAATCGAGTCAGTGAAAAGTTGCTTTCGATTAAATGATAACGTCGGCTTTGATTGTTTTCGAAAAATTGCTTGTCAAATTCGGTTGGAATCGAGACAATGAAAAGTGGTTTTGGATTTCATGATAACTTCGGGTTTGATCATTTTTGGCTTATTGCTAGTCCAATTCGTTTGGAATCGAGCCAATGAAAAGTGGTTTTCAATTTCATGATAATATCGGGTATGTTCGTCTTTGGCGAATTACTAGTCGAATTCGATTGGAATCGAGCCAATGAAAAGTGGTTTTTGATTTCATGATAAATTCTGTTTTGTTCAATTTTGGCGAAATGCTAATCTAATTCTATTGGAACCGAGCCAATGAGAAGTGGTTTTTGATTTCATGATAACTTCGGGTTTGTTCATTTTCGGCTAATTGCTAGTCTAATTCGATTGGAATCGAGTCAGTGAAAAGTTGCTTTCAATTTCATGATAACGTCGGGTTTGATTGCTTTCAAAATATTTCTTGTCAAATTCGGTTGGAATCGAGAAAATGAAAAGTGGTTTTGGATTTCATGATAACTTCGGGTTTGATCATTTCGGTCTTATTGCTAGTCCAATTCGATTGGTTTCGAGCCAATGAAAAGTGGTTTTTGATTTCAAGATAACTTCGGGTTTGTTCGTTTTTGGCGAATTGCTAGTCTAATTCGATTTGAATTGAGCCAATGAAAAGCGGTTTTTGATTTCCTAATAACTTCGGGTTTGATCATTTTCGATGAATTGGTAGTCTAATTCGATTGGAATCGAGCCAATGAAAAGTGATTTTTTATTTCATGATAACTTCGGGTTTGTTCGTTTTTGGTGAAATACTAGACAAATTCGACTGGAATAGAGCCAATGAAAAGTTATTTTTGATTAAATGATAACTTCGGCTTTTATCATTTTCGGCAAATTGCTAGTCTAATTTGATTAGAATCGAGCCAATGAAAAGTGGTTTTCGATTTCATGATAATATCAGGTATGTTCGTCTTTGGCGAATTACTAGTCTAATTCTATTGGAATCGAGCCAATGAAAAGTGGTTTTAATTTCATGATAATGTCGAGTTTGTATATTTTTGGCGAATTGCTAGTCTAATTCGATTAGAATCGAGCTAATGAAAAGTGGCTTTCGATTTCATGAAAACATTGTGTTTGTTTGTTTTTGGGAAATTTCTATTCTAATTCGATTGGAATCGAGCCAATGAAAGTGGTTTTTGATTTCATGATGACTTCGGGTTTGTTCGTCATGGGCAAATTGCAAGTCTAATCCGATTGGAATCGAGCTAATGAAAAGTGGTTTTTGATTTCATGATAAATTCTGTTTTGTTCGTTTTTTGGCGAAATGCTAGTCTAATTCGATTGGAATCGAGCCAATGAAAAGTGGTTTTTGATTTCATGATAACTTCGGATTTCATCATTTTCGGATATTGCTCGTCTAATTAGATTGGAACCGAGCTAATGAGAAGTGGTTTTTGATTTCATGATAACTTCAAGTTTGTTCATTTTCGACTAATTGCTAGTCTAATTCGATTGGATTCGAGCCAATGAAAAGTTGCTTTCGATTTCATGATAACATCGAGTGTGATCGTTTTTGAAAAATTACTTGTCAAATTCGGTTGGAATCGTGACAATGAAAAGTGGTTTTCGATTTCATGATAGCTTCGGGTTTGATCGTTTTCGGCTTATTGCTAGTCAAATTCGATCGGAATCGAGGCAATGAAAATTGGTTTTTTATTTCATGATAACTTCGACTTTGTTCATTTTTGGCGAATTGCTAGTCTAATTCGATTGGAATCGAGTCAATGAAAAGAGGTTTTTGCTTTCATGATAACTTCCGGTTCGATTGTTTTAGGTGAATTGCTGTCTAATTCGATTGGAATCGAGCCAATGAAAGGTGGTTTTTGACTTCGGGTTGGATCGTTTTTGGCTTACTGCCAGTCAAATTCGAATGGAATCGAGGCAATGAAAATTGGTTTTTTATTTCATGATAACTTCGGGTTTGTTCGTTTTTAGCGAATTGCAAGTCTAATTCGATTGGAATCGAGCCAATGAAAAGAGGTTTTTGCCTTCATGATAACTTTCGGTTAGATCATTTTAGGTGAATTACTGTCTAATTCGATTGGAATCGAGCCAATGAAAAGTGATTTTTTATTTCATGAAAACTTTGGGTTCGAAAGTTTTCGACAAATTAATAGTCTAATTCGATTGAAATAGAGCCGATGAAAAGTGGTTTTTTATTTCATGAAAACTTCGGGTCTGTTCGTTTTTGGTGAAATACTAGACTAATTTGATTGGAATCAAGCCAATGAAAAGTGTTTTTGATTTCATGATAACTTCGGGTTTTATCATATTCGGCAAATTGCCAGTCTAATTCGATTAGAATCGAGCCAAGGAAAAGGGGTTCGCGATTTCGTGATAATATCGGGTATGTTCGTCTTTGGCAAATTGCTAGTCCGCTTCGATTGGAATCGAGCCAATGAAAAGTGGTTTTTGATTTCATGATAACTTCGGGTGTGTTCGTCTTTGGTAAATTGCTAGTCCAATTCGATTGAAATCGAGGCCATGAAAAGTGGTTTTTGATTTCATGATAACATCGGGTTTGTTCATCTTTGGCAAATTGCTAGTCTAATTCGAGTGGAATCGAGCCAATGAAAAGTCATTTTGATTTCATGATAACTTCAAGTTTGTATGTTTTTGGCAAATTGCTAGTCTAATTCGATTAGAATCGAGCTAATAGAAAAGTAGATTTTGATTTCATGATAACATCGGGTTTGTTCGTCTTTGGAAATTGCTATTCTAATTCGATTGGAATCGATCCAATGAAAAGTTGTTTTTGATTTCATGATAACATCGGGTTTGTTCGTCTTTGGCAAATTGCTAGTCTAATTCGATTGGAATCGAGCCAATGAAAAGTTATTTTTGACTTCATGATAACTTCGAATTTTATCATTCCTGGGAATTGCTAGTCTAATTCGATTGGAATCGAGCCAACGAAAAGTGGTTTTTGATTTCATGATGACTTCGGTTTGATCATTCTCGGCTATTTGCCAGTCTAATTAGATTGGAATCGACCCAATTAGAAGTGGTTTTTCATTTCATCATAACTTCGGGTTTGTTCATTTTTGGCAAATTGCTAGTCTAATTCGATTGGAATCGAGCCAATGAAAAGTGGGTTTTTGATTTCATGATAACTTCGGGTTTGATCATTTCTGGCAAATTGTTAGTCTAATTGGATTGGAATCGAGCCAATGAAAAGTGATTTTGATTTCATGATAAGTTCGGATTTGTTCGTTTTTGGCGAATTGCTAGTCTAATTCGATTGGAATCGAGCCAACGAAAAGAAGTTTTTGTTTTCACGATAACTTTGGATTTAATCATTTTTGGTGAATTGCTAGTTTAATTCGATTGGAATCGAGCCAATGAAAAGTTGTTTTTGATTTCATAATAACTTCGGGTTTTATCATTTTCGGCAAATTGCTAGTCTAATTCGATTGGAATCGAGCCAATGAAAGTGGTTTTCGATTTCATGATAATATTGGGTATGTTTGTCTTTGGAAAATTGCTAGTCTACTTCGATTAGAATCGAGCCAGTGAAAAGTGGTTTTTCATTTCATGATAACGTCGGGTTTGTTCGTTTTTGGCAAAATACTAGACTAATTCGATTGGAATCGAGCTAACGAAAAGTTGTTTTTGATTTCATGATATCTTCGGGTTTGTTCGTTTTTGGCGAAATACTAGACTAATTCGATTGGAATCGAGCCAATGATAAGTGATTTTTGATTTCATGATAACATCGGGTGTGTTCGTCTTTGGCAAATTGCTAGTCTAATTCGATTGAAATCGAGCCAATGAAAAGAGGTTTTTGATTGCATGACAACTTCGGGTTTGTTCATTTTTGGCAAAATACTAGACTAATTCAATTGGAATCGAGCCAATGACAAGATGTTTTTGATTTCATGATAATTTCGGGTTTTATCATTTTCGGCAAATTGCCAGTATAATTCGATTGGAATCGAGCCAATGAAAGTGGTTTTCGATTTCATGATAATATTGGGTATGTTCGTCTTTGGAAAATTGTTAGTCTACTTCGATTGGAATCGAGCCAATGAAAAGTGGTTTTTCATTTCATGATAACATCGCGTTTGTTCATTTTTGGCGAATTGCTAGTCTAATTCGATTTGAATCAAGCCAATGAAAAGCGATTTTTGATTTCATGATAACTTCGGGTTTGATCGTTTTCGATGAATTGGTAGTCCAATTCGATTGGAATCGAGCCAACGAAAAGTGATTTTTGATTTCAAGATAACTTCGGGTTTGTTCGTTTTTGGCGAAATACTAGGCAAATTCGACTGGAATAGAGCCAATGAAAAGTTATTTTTGATTAAATGATAACTTCGGCTTTTATCATTTTTGGCAAATCCCCAGTTTAATTCGATTAGAATCGAGCCAATGAAAAGTGGTTTTCGATTTCATGATAATATCAGGTATATTCGTCTTTGGCGAATTATTAGTCTAATTCGATTGGAATCGAGACAATGAAAAATGGTTTTTGATTTCGTGATAAATTCTGTTTTGTTCGTTTTTTTGCGAAATGCTTGTCTAATTCTATTGGAGTCGAGACAATGAAAAGTGGTTTTTGATTTCACGATAACTTCGGATTTGATCGTTTTTGAAAATTGCTTGTCTAATTACATTGGAACCGAGCCAATGAGAAGTGGTTTTTGATTTCATGATAACTTCGGGTTTGTTCATTTTCGGCTAATTGCTAGTCTAATTCGATTGGAATCGAGTCAGTGAAAAGTTGCTTTCGATTTCGTGATAACATCGGGTTTGATTGTTTTCGAAAAATTGCTTGTCAAATTCCGTTAGAATCGAGACAATGAAAAGTGATTTTGGATTTCATGATAACATCGGGTTTGATCATTTCTGGCTTAGTGCTAGTCCAATTCGATTAGAACCGAGCCAATGAAAAGTGGTTATTTGATTTGAGGATAACTTCGGGTTTTTTCGTTTTTGGCGAAATGCTAGTTTAATTCGATTGGAATCGAGCCAAGGAAAAGTGGTTTTTTATTTCATGAAAACTTCGGGTTTGTTCGTTTTTTGCGAATTGCTCGTCTAATTCGATTGGAATCGAGCCAATGAAAAGAGGTTTTTGATTTCTTGACAACTTCGGGGTTGATAGTTTTCGATGAATTAGTAGTCTAATTCGATTGTAATTGAGCCAATGAAAAGTGATTTTTGATTTCATGATAACTTCGGGTTTGTTCATTTTTGACGAATTGCTAGTCTTATTCGATTGGAATCGAGCCAATGAAAAGAGGTTTTTGCTTTTTTGATAACTTAAGGTTTGATCATTTTCGATGAATTGGTAGTCTATTTCGATTGGAATCGAGCCAATGAAAAGTGATTTTTGATTTCATGATAACTTCGGGTTCGTTCATTTTTGGCGATATACTAGACTAGTTCGATTGGAATAGAGGCAATGAAAAGTTGTTTTGGATTTCATGATAACTTCGGGTTTTATCATTTTTGGGAAATTGCTAGTCTAATTCGATTAGAATCGAGACAATGAAAATTGGTTTTCGATTTCAAGATAATATCGGGTATGTTCGTCTTTGGGAAATCGCTATTCTAATTCGATTGGAATCGAGCTAATGAAAAGTGGTTTTTGATTTCATGATATCATCGGGTTTGTTCGTCTTTCGCAAATTGGTAGTCTAATTTGATTGGAATCAAGCTAATGAAATGTGGTTTTTGATTTCATGATAAATTCTGTTTTGTTCATTTTTCGGGGAAACGCTAGTCTAATTCTACTAGAATCGAGCCAATGAAAAGTGGTTTTTGATTTCATGATAAATTCTGTTTTGTTCATTTTTGGCGAAATGCTAATCTAATTCTATTGGAATCGAGCCAATGAGAAGTGGTTTTTGATTTCATGATAACTTCGGGTTTGTTCATTTTCGGCTAATTGCTAGTCTAATTTGATTGGAATCGAGTCAGTGAAAAGTTGCTTTCGATTAAATGATAACGTCGGCTTTGATTGTTTTCGAAAAATTGCTTGTCAAATTCGGTTGGAATCGAGACAATGAAAAGTGGTTTTGGATTTCATGATAACTTCGGGTTTGATCATTTATGGCTTATTGCTAGTCCAATTCGTTATGAATCGAGCCAATGAATAGTGGTTTTCGATTTCATGATAATATCGGGTATGTTCGTCTTTGGCGAATTACTAGTCGAAATCGATTGGAATCGAGCCAATGAAAAGTGGTTTTTGATTTCATGATAAATTTTGTTTTGTTCATTTTTGGCGAAATGCTAATCTAATTCTATTGGAATCGAGCCAATGAGAAGTGGTTTTTGATTTCATGATAAC
>NW_019266825.1:0-6645 GCF_002742605.1 Olea europaea var. sylvestris
AATTATACTAGAAATCTGCCATAAACGACCAAACCCGAAGTTATCGTGAAATCAAAAACCACTTTAATTGGCGCGATTCTAATCGAATTAGACTAGCAATTTGCCTAAAACGAACAAACCCGAAGTTATCATGAAACTAAAACCACTTTTCATTGGCTGGATTCCAATAGAATTAGACTACCAATTTGCCGAAAACGATCAAACCCGAAGTTATCATGAAATCAAAAACCACTTTTAATTGGCTCGATTCCAAAGGAATTAGACTAGCCATTTGCCAAATACAAACAAACCCGAAGTTATCATGAAATCCAAAAAACTTATCATTGGCTCGATTCCAATCGAATTAGACTAGCAATTTGTCAAAAACGAACAAACCCGAAGTTATCATCAAATCAAAATCCACTTTTCATTGTCTCGATTCCAATCGAATTAGACTGCCATTTTGCGAAAAACGGACAAAGCCGAAGATATCACGAAATCAAAAACCACTTTTCATTGGCTTGATTCCAATAGAATTAGACTAGCAATTAGCCGAGACGAACGAACCTGATTTTATCGTGAAATCAAAATCCACTTTTCATTGGCTCGATTCCAATCGAGTTAGACTAGCGATTTTCCGAAAAGGAAAAAACCAAAAGTTACCTTGAAATAAGAAAAACCATTTTTCATTGGCTCGATTCCAATCAAATTAGACTATCATTTAGCGAAAAACAAAAAAACCCGAAGATATCATAAAATCAAAACCACTTTTCATGGGCTCGATTCCAATCGAATTATTCTAGAAATTTGCCAAAAATGACCAAACCCGAAGTTATCGTGAAATCAAAAAACACTTTAATTGGCACGATTCTAATTGAATTAGACTAGCAATTTGCCTAAAACGAACAAACCCGAAGTTATCATGAAACTAAAACCACTTTTCATTGGCTCGATTTCAATAGAATTAGACTACCAATTTGTCGAAAACGATCAAACCCGAAGTTATCATGAAATCAAAAACCACTTTTAATTGGCTCGATTCCGAAGGAATTAGACTAGCCATTTGCAAAATACAAACAAACCTGAAGTTATCATGAAATCCAAAAACACTTATCATTGGCTCGATTCCAATCGAATTAGACTAGCAATTCGTCAAAAACGAACAAACCCGAAGTTATCATCAAATCAAAATCCACTTTTCATTGTCTCGATTCCAATCGAATTGGACTAGAAATTTGCCTAAAATGAACAAGCCTGAAGTTATCATCAAATCTAAACCCACTTTTCATTGGCTCGATTCCAATCGAATTAGACTACCATTTCGCCAAAAAACGAGCAAACCTGAAGATATCATGAAATCGAAAACCACTTTTCATTGGCTCGATTCCAATCGAATTAGACTAGCAATTTGCTAAAAACGAAAAAACCCAAAGTTATCTTGAAATAAGAAAAACCATTTTCCATTGGCTCGATTCAAATCGAATTAGACTACCATTTAACCAAAAACAAACAAACCCGAAGATATCATGAAATCAAAAACAACTTTTCGTTGGCTCGATTCCAATCGAGTTAGACTAGAAATTTGCCAAAAATGAACAAACCCGAAGTTATCATCAAATCAAAACCCACTTTTCATTGGCTGGATTCCAATCGAATTAGACTACCATTACGCCAAAAAACGAGCAAACCTGAAGATATCATGAAATCAAAAACCACTATTCGTTGGCTCGATTCCAATCGAATTAGACTCGCAATTCGTCAAAAACGAACAAGCCCAAAGTTATCATCAAATCAAAAACCACTTTTCATTGGCTCGATTCCAATCGAATTAGACTACCAATTCGCCAGAAAACGAGCAAACCTGAAGATATCATTAAATCAAAAACCACATTTCATTTGCTCGATTCCAATGGAATTAGACTAGCTATTTGCCAAATACGAACAAACCCGAAGTTATCATGAGATCCAAAACCACTTATTGTTGGCTCGATTCCAATCGAATTAGACTAGCAATTTGCCAAAGACGAACAAGCCCGATGTTATCATGAAATCAAAAACCACTTTTCATTGGCTCGATTCCAATCGAATTGGAATAGCAATTTACCGAAAATGATCAAATTCGAAGTTATCATGAAATCAAAAACCACTTTTCATTGGCTCGATTCCATTCGAATTAGACTATCAATTCGCCAAAAACGAACAAACCTGAAGTTATCATCGAATCAAAAACCACTTTTCATTGGCTCGATTCCAATCGAATTAGACTACCATTTCGCTAATAACAAACAAACCTGAAGATATCATGAAATAAAAAATAACTTGTCATTGATCAATTCCAAAGGAATTAGACAAACCAATTGGCAAACACGAACAAACCCGAAGTTAACATGAAATCCAAAAACACTTATCGTTGGCTCGATTCCAATTGAATTAGATTAGAAATTTGCCAAAGACGAACAAACCCGATGTAATCATGAAATCAAAAACCACTTTTCATTGGCTCGATTCCAATCGAATTAGACTAGCAATTTGCCAAATACGAAAAAACCCAAAGTTATCATAAAATAGGAAAAACCATTTTTCATTGGCTCGATTCTAATCGAATTAGATTAGCAATTCTCCAAAAATGAACAAACCCGAAGTTATCATGAAATCGAAAACCACTTTTCATTGGCTCGATTCTAATCGAATTAGAATAGCAATTTGCCGAAAACTATTAAATCCAAAGTTATCATGAAATCAAAAACCATTTTTCATTGGCTCGATTCCAATCGAATTGGACTAGCAATTCACCAAAGACGAACAAACCCGAAGTTATCATCAAATCAAAAATAACTTTTCATTGGTTCGATTCCAATCGAATTAGACTACCATTTAGCCAAAAACGAACAAACCTGAAGATATCATAAAATTAAAAACCACTTTTCGTTGACTCGATTCCAATCGAATTAGAATAGCAATTTGTCGAAAACGATCAAATCCGAAGTTATCATGAAATCAAAAACCACTTTTCATTGCCTCGATTCAATTCCAATTAGACTAGCAATTCGCCAAAAACGAACAAACATGAAGTTATCATCAAATCAAAAACCACTTTTCATTGGCTCGATTCCAATCGAATTAGACTACCATTTCGCTAATAACAAACAAACCTGAAGATATCATGAAATAAAAAACAACTTTTCATTAGATCGATTGCAATGGAATAGAGAAACCATTTGGCAAACACGAACAAACCCGAAGTTAACATGAAATCTAAAAACACTTATCGTTGGCTCGATTCCAATCGAATTAGACTAGAAATTTGCCAAAGCCGAACAAACCCGATGTTATCATGAAATCAAAAACCACTTTACATTGGCTCGATTCCAAGCGAATTAGACTAGCAATTTGGCAAAAATGAAAAAACCCAAAGTTATCATGAAATAAGAAAAACCATTTTTCATTGGCTCGATTCTAATCGAATTAGATTAGCAATTCTCCAAAAATGAACAAACCCGAAGTTATCATGAAATCAAAAACCACTTTTCATTGGCTCGATTCCAATCGAATTAGAATAACAATTTGCCGAAAACTATTAAATCCGAAGTTATCTTGAAATCAAAAACCATTTTTCATTGGCTCGATTCCAATCGAATTGGACTAGCAATTCACTAGAAACGAACAAACCCGAAGTTATCATCAAATCAAAAATAACTTTTCATTGGCTCGATTCCAATAGAATTAGACTACCATTTAGCCAAAAATGAACAAACCCGAAGATATCATAAAATTAAAAACCAATTTTCGTTGGCTCGGCTCCAATCAAATTAGAATAGCAATTTCTTGAAAACGATCAAATCCGTAGTTATCATGAAATCAAAAACCACTTTTCATTGCCTCGATTCCATTCGAATTAGACTAGCAATTGGCCAAAAATGAACAAACCTGAAGTTTTCACCAAATCAAAAACCACTTTTCATTGGCTCGATTCCAATCGAATTAGACTAGCATTTCGCAAAAAATAAACAAACTCAAAGTTATCATGAAATCAAAAACCACTTTTCATTGGCTCGATTCCAATCGAATTTGACTAGCAATTCGCCAAAGATGAACAAAGCCGAAGTTATCAGAAAATTTAAAACCACTTTTCATTGGCTCGATTCCAAACGAATTAGACTAGAACTTCGCCAAAAATTAACAAACCGGAAGTTATCATGAAATCAAAAATCACTTTTCATTGGCTTGATTCCAATCGAATTGGACTAGCAATTCGCCAAAAACGAACAAACCCGATGTTATCATGAAATCGAAAGCCACTTTTCATTGGCTCGTTACTAATCGATTTAGACTAGCGACTCGCCAAAATTGAAAATACACGAAGTTATCATAAAATCAAAACCACTTTTCATGGGCTCGATTCCAATCGAATTAGACTAGAAATTTGCCGAAAATGATCAAACTGGAAGTTATCATGAAATCAAAAACCACTTTTAATTGGCACGATTCTAATCGACTTAGACTAGCAATTCGCCAAAAACGAAGAAACCCGAAGTTATCATGAAATTATAACCACTTTTCATTGGCTCGATTCTAACCGAATTAGACTAACAATTTGCCTAAAATGAACAAACCCGAAGTTATCATGAAATTTAAAACACTTTTCACTGGCTCGATTCCAATAGAATTTGACTAGCAATTTCTCGAAAACGATCAAACCCGATGTTATCTTGAAATTGGAAACACTTTTCATTGGCTCGATTCCAATCGAATCAGACTAGCAATTTGCCGAAAACGATTAAATCCGATGTTATCATAAAATCAAAAACCACTTTTCATTGGCTCGATTACAATTGAATTAGACTAGCAATTCGCCAAAAACGAACAAACACGAAGTTATCATCAAATCAAAAACATCATTTCATTGGCTCGATTCTAATCGAATTAGACTACCATTTTGCCAAAAATGAACAAACCCGACGATATCATGAAATCAAAAACCACTTTTCATTGGCTCGATTCCAATCGAATTAGACTAGCAATTCGCCAAAAACGAACAAACCAGATGTTATCATGAAATTGAAAGCCACTTTTCATTGGCTCGTTACTAATCGAATTAGACTAGCTATTCGCCAAAAATGAACATAAACGAAGTTATCATAAAATCAAAACCACTTTTCATGGGCTCGATTCCAATCGAATTATACTAGAAATTTGCCGAAAACGACCAAACCCGAAGTAATCGTGAAATCAAAAATCACTTTAATTGGCACGATTCTAATCGAACTAGACTAGCAATTTGCCTAAAACGAACAAACTCGAAGTTATCATGAAACTAAAACCACTATTCATTGGCTCGATTCCAATAGAATTAGACTACCAATTTGCGGAAAACGTTCAAACCCGAAGTTATCATGAAATTAAAAACCACTTTTAATTGACTCGATTCAATGGAATTAGACTAGCCATTTGCCAAATACAAACAAACCCGAAGTTATCATGAAATCCAAAAACCCTTATCGTTGGCTCGATTCCAATCAAATTAGACTAGCAATTCGTCAAAAATGAACAAACCCGAAGTTATCATCAAATCAAAATCCACTTTTCATTGTCTTGATTCCAATCGAATTAGACTGCCATTTTGCGAAAAACGAACAAAGCCGAAGATATCACAAAATCAAAAACCACTTTTCATTGGCTTGATTCCAATAGAATTAGACTAGCAATTTGTCGAGACGAACGAACCTGAAGTTATCATGAAGTCAAAAACGACTTTTCGTTGGCTCGATTCCAATCGAATTAGACTAGCAGTTTGCCAAAGACGAACAAACCTGATTTTATCATGAAATCAAAAACCACTTTTCATTGGCTCGATTCCGATCGAGTTAGACTAGCAATTTGCCAAAAAGGAAAAAACCCAAAGTTACCTTGAAATAAGAAAAATAATTTTTCATTGGCTCGATTCCAATCAAATTAGACTATCATTTAGCAAAAATCAAACAAACCCGAAGATATCATGAAATCAAAAACCACTTTTTGTTGGCTCGATTCCAATCGAATTAGACTAGAAATTTGCCAAAATTGAACAAACCCGAAGTTATCATCAAATCAAAACCCACTTTTCATTGGCTCGATTCCAATCGAATTAGATTACCATTTCGCCAAAAAACGAGCAAACCTGAAGATATCATGAAATCAAAAACCACTTCTCATTGGTTCGATTCCAATCGAATTAGACTAGCAATTTGCCAAAAATGAAAAAATCCAAAGTTAACTTGAAATAAGAAAAACCATTTTTTATTGGCTTGATTCCAATCGAATTAGACTACCATTTAGCCAAAAACAAACAAACCCGAAGATGTCATGAAATCAAATACCACTTTTCGTTGGCTCGATTCCAATCGAATTAGACTCGAAATTTGCTAAAAATGAACAAACCTGAAGTTATCATCAAATCAAAACCCACTTTTCGTTGGCTCGATTCCAATCGAATTAGACTACCATTTCGCCAAAAAACGAGCAAACCTGAAGATATCATGAAATCAAAAACCACTTTTCATTGGCTCGATTCGAATTGAATTAGACTAGCAATTTGCCAAAAATAAAAAAACCCAAAGTTATCTTGAAATAAGAAAAACCATTTTTCATTGGCTCTATTCAAATCGAATTAGACTACCATTTAACCAA